>NC_135239.1:207879756-208064756 GCF_051348905.1 Ranitomeya variabilis
AGGCGTCACTGCTTTGGTACCATATTTAAAGTGATGACCCTACTGATCCATATTTTGGAGTATAGAGGTGGCCCCGGCTGCTAGGTTCATGATCCTCATGACATGTATGTTCTCCCCGTGTTTGCAGGGGTTTCCTCCGGGTTCTCCGGTTTCCTCCCACATTCCAAAGACATACTGATAGGGAATTTAGATTGTGAGCCCTATTGGTGACAGCGATGATAATGTGTGTAAAGTGCTGCGGAATATGTTAGCGCTATATAAAAACAAAGATTATTATATGTAGGTGGACTCCCTCTGTGAGACCCTTATCCACTGCCATTGTCTTTGATTTATTGTTTTTCTTACCCGCTGCCTTTTATTTGCCCGTTGAACTCGTCCCCGTTGTGGAAACTTCCATTCCCCGCAGTCTCTTGTCCTCAATCATTTCTTTCCGTGGGATGTGAAAGGCCTGAGCAACGCTGATAGGCAAATGATTTGGTATTAAAATACTTCACTTTCCTGCAGAATTACAGGCCGCCTCATGTGATTTAATATTTCAGATGTAATTCAGAGAATCCTGAACTCCTCATAAATTCCAGCTCCGGTTCACATCCTTTATAATGTGATTGAAGCAATGAGGTTTTAATTTTTTTGGCATTAAGCTGGAGTGACGATTCGGGAGGGAGTAACGCCTGGCGAATACGAGATCCTAACTCTTGGATCCATCACTTTCTATTTTACTTAATAGGGGAGATTTATAAAAGTCAGTGCCAAGTATTTTCATTTCCGCTACTTTTGAAACATCTTATATAGAAGTATGAGCTTTAAAACAGGACCTGTCACGTGCCATCAACATGAATCTGTAGATGCCGCTGTTCTCCTGAAGCCGGCGATGTTTTTCTTTTCTTCCTGTTCCTGAGATACAGCCTCTTTTTTTTTTTTTTTTTTCCCTGTATATAAATCTGGTCTTTTTAGCCAATAAGGTAAGGTCCAGAAGAATTACTACGCCTACTTGACCAAATAGACTAAGTTTATATATCGGGAAGATGAGGCTGTATCTCAGGAGTGGAGAGGCGCAGGAGCAAAAGGAAAAGAACTCCGGATTCAGGAGAACAGCAGCATTTACACCAGGTAAGAAAAAAAACTAATACAAGAACCAGCAGTGTTTTGTTCTATTAATGAATGTTGCTTTGCCTATACTTGTAAAGGCCACGAGTGGACAGTATATGTGCATGCTCTTGGAACAAAGTGACTTATTTAGTAGTAATTAGTATTTTTAAGTGAGGCCGCTCTGCACATGCTGGGATCAGTAGTCCTACAGCAGTCATAAGACCTCATGCCTTATATAGATTGGTTTATATCTTCTATGCAGAGCAGTCACATATATTTCTTTCCCTGTCTCTTCGCTGTCCCGGCTCTGGAAACTTGAGGCCTCCTTAAAGAGGCAAAGTCGGTTCTAAACAATTGCGTCTTGTCCTTTTGAAGTTCTATAAATACTTTGCTCTGCAGTGTATATAGTAGATAATCGTACGGCTTCAGTCCCTCGCAGGAAGAAAAGAAAAGAAACTACGGTATATTCCCACGATAGCCCTGCAGGACGATGAGTGTTGTATATGCATCTTGTCGTAATACTTGTGTATGGACCGTCAGGCCTTAATACTGGGATATATGGATTCAGGTAGTTTGGGGCCAGTTCATCGCCGTTAGCATCGTGATCATAATTTCCCTTTTTTTGAATTTTTTTACATAAAGGGACTTTTTGTAATATCCACATTGCATTTTTCAACGTTATTAATGACATTTTATATATTTCCATTTTTCAGAGCTTTTATTCTACGTTTCGTAGTTTTAGCTTTAGGTAGTTTTGTTCCTTTGTTGCTCTCCGTATCTGTAGCTGGCGATTTACACAATTGCAGGAACCCGCCGCGGTGGAGGTCGGTAGGATGGACGTCTGTGAGGACAGCGGACTTTCCGGGCAGGAAGCTCTTGCTCACAGTAGTCCCTGCTCTTCTCCCAGCTCTGGCTGACTGCATCGGTTTGTTTTTGTAGTCAGAGAGGAATGGAGGGCAGACATTGATAAATTTCACTCCGTCTTTGTGCCAGGAATGTATATACTGCAGAGAGACCATTTCCTACCCATGCTGAAGTGTAATAAAAAATAACGGGTGATTCTTCCTGGTCATGGAAACTGCTGCTGGTGGATTGACTATAATGGGTGATCTGCATGCCTTTTTTTTTTTTTTGGGTTGTCGTTTTTGAATGCTTTTCCATCATGCCTTAGGAATGAGTTCATGGCCCAAAGTTCTTATTGATGCTCTTCATTTTTTCATAGTGATAGATGAAGGGAAGTGGCTACTGATCTGAGTGTGATTTCAAGTTAGCAAAAAAAAAAATGGTTGTCACTTAGCAAGATTATTAAGTTTCAGTTTGGTCTGCGTCAGTTTTAACCATCAGTTTCATCCTTTTTTTTTTTTGGACCGAAAAAAGAAGTTTCTCCCATCAGTCTGTGAAAATTAGACAGTACATAGATGGCATCCGCGTGCTGTCCGATTTTTGTTCACTGAATTTTGATCCTAGAATTTGATCAATATCTGATAAGTCTGGCTTTTTTTGGCTTGTGTGGACCACTTGGTTTGAGGAAAAAAAAAAAAAAATCTTGTGAATTACCCCATAGACTATCATTTGTCTGAGTGTGATCCATGAAAAATGCAGGTAGCAATCTCAGAAAAGATGACCTATAAATGAGCCCTTGGGGTGTGTTCACACTGCGTTTTTTGGAGCAGAAACTGAGCATTAAGTCTATGTGAACATGCTGTGGATTTTGCTACGCATCCACAGCGGTTTTCCCTGAGTTTACAGTACCATGTAAACCTATGGAAAACAAAATCCGCAGTGCACATGTTGCGGAAAAAAAACGCATGGAAACGCTGCGTTGTTTATTCCGCAGCATGTCAATTCTTTGTGCAGATTCTGCAGCGGTTTACACCTGCTCCATAATAGGAATCCGCAGGTGTAAAACCGCAGGTGGAATCCGCACAAAAACCGCAGTAAATCCGGAGTTTGGTTTACCTGCGGATTTACAAAAACAGGTGCGGAAATATCCGCAGACATCCCACCTACGTGTGCACATACTCTAACTCTCTAAGGACTTGAAAGTTTCTGCTCCAAAAACACAGTAAAATGACTCGTGAGCACAGCCTGAAGTTGTCCGGTGAGCATTTAGTGTATATTGGATGTTTGGGAAACAAAGAGAAATTGGGGTACAGATTTTAACATGTCGTATCTTGTGTTCACAGGAGAGATGGTATCTATAGCAACTTTCTTCCTTCCAGCTAGGCTAAACACTTGCACACTCTTACAGAGTGAGCGTGCATATTTGTGGGAAGGTTGGCCGGAATCTATGGAGCGTACATTGGGGTTGTTACTGAGACATAGAAAGTTATTGTGGGTTTATGTAGATTTCCTGTATGCTGCCATATCGTGCACATTTATGGCACCATATTATGGTTTTGTATGACTAGGCAATGACAAAAATAAGAGTATAAACAAGAAAAATAAATTTCCTTTAATTACGCAAAACTAATTGTGGATTATTTTTTTCTTTCTCGCAGGTATATCCCGGCTGAATTTTAGGACCATGCCCTAAATGAAGCTTTCAACGGAGAAACACTTTGAAACTTAACCCTTACTTTTAACAACCCGCCCCTCCCCATCGCCTTTAATTTATTTTTTTGTTTCTTTGCAATATTATTTGGTTGTTCTAATATTATTCATGAAAATGTTGTTTGAAGTTATGAAACCTTTTTCCTTCCATTTATGGACTTTTTTAGTTTTGGGTGGCTCCTGGTTTCTTCCTGGGGATGGATCTGCCAAGTCATTTAGAACTTTTTCGGGAAGCGAATGGAGCTTGACTCACCTGGTGGTGCACAACAAAACTGGAGAAGTTTATTTGGGAGCCATCAATAGGATTTTTAAACTTTCGAGCAACTTGACGCTCTTGCGCACCCACGTTACAGGACCTGTGGATGATAATGAAAAGTGTTACCCCCCGCCTAGCGTCCAGTCTTGTCCTCATGGCCTTGTCACGACTAATAATGTTAACAAGCTGCTGCTAGTGGACTACTCAATGGACAGACTTATAGCATGCGGTAGTGCCTCACAGGGCATCTGCCAGTTTTTGCGTCTTGGAGACCTCTTCAAATTGGGAGAACCCCATCATCGTAAAGAGCACTACCTCTCCAGTGTCAATGAATCTGGCACAATGTCCGGAGTAATAATTGAGGTTCCCAATGGTCAAAACAAACTTTTTGTTGGAACGCCCATTGACGGCAAATCGGAATACTTTCCTACTCTTTCCAGTAGGAAGCTTTTGTCCAGTGAGGAAAACGCGGAAATGTTTGGCTTCGTCTACCAGGATGAGTTTGTGTCTTCACAGCTGAAAATTCCCTCTGATACCCTATCCAAATTTCCCACCTTTGATATATACTACGTATACAGCTTCAGCAGTGAGCAGTTCGTCTACTATTTGACCCTACAGCTCGACTGCGTGTTGACTTCTCCCGACTCTACCGGAGAACAGTTCTTTACATCCAAGATTGTCCGTCTTTGCGTCGACGACCCCAAGTTCTATTCTTACGTGGAGTTCCCTATAGGTTGCATGAAGGATGGTGTTGAATATCGCCTTATACAGGATGCCTACCTGAGTAAACCTGGGAAACGCTTGGCCAAAGAATTGGGCATCTCGGAACGAGAAGATATTCTGTTTACTGTCTTCTCACAGGGGCAGAAAAATCGAGTCAAACCACCCAAAGAGTCTGTGCTTTGTCTCTTCACCTTGAAGAAGATCAAGGACAAAATTAAGGAGCGTATTCAGTCCTGCTACAGGGGTGATGGAAAATTGTCCTTGCCTTGGCTCTTAAACAAGGAGTTGAATTGTATCAATTCGGTAAGTTTCATTTTTCATCCCAATTACTGTAAGGTTCACAAGGTGGTGATTGAGCTTGTTGGAGATGAGTTAAGAAATAGGTTAGTATTGAATCCCAGTGGACAGCTGTAGTAATTTGGTGGAAATTCTCCAGGTATCATACTTTACAAACCATCTTAGGAGATCTCGGTGAAATGTTGCATGTTTATGTATAGCCACATCTTTTCAGTGTTCCATGTAAAGATGAAACTTGGTTGAATATTGGTAAATCTGGCCAGCTGATTTCTACGGGTTTCTCAACAGGCCCTTAGTCCCGTTTTGCAGGTATTTATGGCCCTTTCTGGTCGAGGTTTTGTACATTTTTTTTTTTAAAAGACTGTTTATAATAATGGACTGTACATCACATGGAAAAGGGAATATATTGCAATGATTTTGCAATCGAAACTATTGGTATCGGATGAAATCAAGCGTTGAAGTCATACACAAATTTGCCCGGTATGGAATTGGGAGGGAGTACTCTCATTCACACACCCCTAATAAACTTTTATTCTAATTTGCATGTGACTTTAAACCTTGATTTTTCACTTTGACTCATTCGATTACTAAAAATCAGTATTGTAGGAGCTATACAGCCATACCACTAGTTTCCGTAGTAAAATCGTTCTTACTGATACCCTTTAGAGGGATTGTCTAGAATCTGAAAAACATGACTTTTATTCCAAAAAAAGAGAGTGCTATCAGAGGTCATATGTGGTACTGCAGATCGTCCCTATTCATTTCAGTGGAGTCTTGCTGCGATACCATATACCGCACATTCATAGGTGGGGTAAACTTTTTTGGAAAAAAAAAGTAACTCCTTGAAAAGGTTAAGACTGGAAATTTGTACCCAACTTTTGCCAAAAACCCAAATATAATTTGATATATATTGCACCATTTCTTTCATTTCTTTTGGCCCAGTCCTAAGGACGCCCAGAAATTCAGCTATCTAATGTTTACTCCTGCAGAGGATATGCTCTTGTAAAACAAATATTAAGAGCAAGACGTCAAACGATGGCTGCCCGGCAGGATTTATACTTGGTCCTACTTGTTAGTGATCAGCATTAAACCCGGCTTTTAAATTGCTCTTGGGTTGTAGGCACATTGTAAAGAGGCGAAGTAACAACACATATCTCTGCTGATAACAATGATCTTCCCCTCTGATAGTTTTCCAACCAAAGCTCGTACATAAAAGCTTACTGAGGAATGGAGAGCCGTGCCGGTAAATTGCTTCTCTTTTCCAATAATTTTCAAGCAGATTTTTTTTTTCTTGCAGAGTCCGAGAAGCAAGTGGTTAGACTTCAGCCTTTTTTGTTTTTCATGTGTGGTTTTTTTTTGTGTGTGTGATTTGCAGCTCAGGTTAATTTACTCTCGAGAGTTATCGGTGATGATAATCTTTTTACAGATCTAAATAATACCAGACTTCTGAGAGCTTGCATTTATAACCAGGGATTAGAGCGAGGGCAAATCCCTCTATCAATGAGCAATAGTTATCTGCTGTACCCACTGCGCCACTGGCATTGGTGGCATCGGCGACTGGTGGAACCCAGTGGTGTCCTCACCTCTCGCCTCTTCCATCCCTCCACCAATTTATTATTTATTGTGTAAAATTTGAGATGTTTTGCTGGGTAAGTAGATTTCTATCGCGCTCGAGAAGCCTAATCTGGATAATTAAGAGCACGTCCACCAGGGAACATTGTTACAAGTTCTGCTCATTAGAAAGAAGCAAAACAAGCAATGTCCTTGTAATGAAAGCTGAAGGACACTTGGAATATTAGTTTCATTTGCTTAATTTCTAGTGGATTTATCAAAATGTCTAAGAATGGAAAGGTCCATCCATGAGGAAATCGTGACCTCACAAGGAGCATGTTATGCAAACTTGCCAACTTCTTAGACATGCTGCCCGGGAGCAATGAGGTTGTGCTGTCCATTGAAGGCTTTTCATAATGCCATGCCCAATTTTCCCTACGTCATTAACGCCCCTTGAATGTCTTTTTTTTTTTTTTTAGCCACCGCTGAAGCCTCCCAAAACCTGCTCACTGGAACATTTTACGAGGGTTCGTCGGAACCTGTAGACTTGCTATCTCTTATTGTAGTCCTGGTGGCCTGGGTCTCCTAGTCCTTTTTTTTTGCCCTGGTCCCCTTGTTCTCTTTTTTTTTTTTTTTTGCTCCCTGGGTGCCCTTGTCCAGTTTGTCAGTGTGGCCACCCTTGCATGAATGATGGCGATACTATTTGACTTGATGGTGTCATAAGATGATCTACCATTTAGAAACGGTGATGTTCGGAAGTGCTTGAGTTACTGAACTATAGATTAACACTTAGAGGGGTTTTGCAAAACCCATGTCTCCCTGCCTCAGTTTTAAAAACAAACAAACAAACTGAGCTTTACTTGCCCATCACAGGTCCTTTGCTGTTTCTTTGCAGCTGATCCCAATATCTGTTATTATCTGATGCACTGACGTCCTTTGGATAGCGCTGCAGTCATTCAGTGAGCTGAGCGGCTGTGAGTGGGTCATGCTATCAACTTGGGAAGAGCTGCTGAGCTCATTGATTGACTGCAGCTATCACTGTGATGTCAGCGCTTCAGACAATCGCAGACTCCAGGTGCAGCAGAGATTCAGCGCTGGACCCAGGAAGGTAGGCACAGTTTGTTTTGTTTTTTAAATAATTTGCAACCGGAAACCTGTTTTAATTGTACGCTGTAGGTCTGAGGATTAAGGGATCTCTTTGGATTATTACTGTCACTGATCTTTTTGGTGGATCCAGTTAGTGTTAGTGGGATCTGCCTTATGTGTATATGAGTACATATATCTAAGTGGATGGGTCTAAATGTAGAGGGATGGCAGAGGTAGATCCGTGAGGAACCAGTGACCTGGTTCCTCATGGAACGACCATAGCATTTGACTTGATGTCTTGATGTCGCAAGTTACTTGCGATTTACCAAACTGGTCATGGGTCACAACTGGGAGGGAAGATAGGAGTTGAGGAGTGCTTGATCTTGATGTATGGAGTAATTAGATTGATTTACGCACCGTTAGTCTGCAGATCGGTGCAGTTTTCCTGACCATTGGTGGGATCTGCCTATTACAAGCGTTTATCTGACCCCCAAAATAACGTGCTACAAAGTATTTGATTGAGGAGTCCACCATATCTCATGTGTATCGGGAGGACCTTCCTCACAGTCCTCCTGATAAACCAACACTTGTGTAATCCAGTCAAGGAATTGATTTTTCTGGAGTAACTAATCCTTATAAAAATGTATGTTCATAGATTTTTCTCCGAGGTTGCTCAGAACCATAATCAATGTAAGAGAAGTGTATTGTATACAATATTATTTGATGGTCTTCACTCTCCACATTATTATTTTTTTTTAAATGGGTTTATAATACAATATATATATATTTTTTTATTGCTTCATGTGCTCTTTTTTTTATACCATGCTACTGCAGTCTCCAGCCTATGCCTAAATAATATTGCAACTCTCAACCTACCGGGTGTCGGGATGGTGGCTCTACCATTCTTGAGGCCTGACCTCCATCTGCGTCATGCTGTCAGCGCAGCGTTCTCCCTTTTCGGGAGGCAGGTAACAGCTGTCTGACACGTTAAAGTGGCGTTTGTTTTGCAGGAGCTCAACGCTCGCAGATCTGATTTTGTTTTCAAGTTAATTCAATATTGCCGACATATGATGGAATTGTTACATGAGCCGAGAGGACGAGCGGGAAAAGCCCTTGGACTCTCGGGGCGGACCTGGCACGCTGCGGCAGACTGCTATACTATTAACCCTATAAGAAATGCAGCCTTTTCCTGCAAGTGGTTGGACTCCATTGGACTCCAGAGAAGGGAGTAATATGCTAGTTTGCCCTTGGGCTGAGATTACGTGGCCCATCATATATTTGACGAAGACAAGTTGGGCGTTTTTCTGCAGAATTCTAAGTATTTATTACAGATACATCTAATTGAATTTCTGAACTCCCATACAGACGGTTATACAGTACTCCGATTTTGGATATGGTAGCTGGACCTCAATTTGACAATGTTAGTCACCCTCACTTTTCTAAAAGAAAACCTGACGATCCCCACTTTCCGTAATGGCCACCATACCAGAACCTTTCGCATCATGGAGGTATATTGACGACGTCCGAATAAAAATTCTCAAAAGAACGTCCTTGATTCGTCCTCTTTAATAAAAATCTTACCACTTCTAATCAGCAAGTTGTGTATTTTTGAGAAAGCTGTTTGACAACCCAGAAGCCCAGATTTTTTTTTCCGGTGCCACAGAAGTTGTCAGCCTGCCTTAAAAGAGCTCAAGTTGGCCATGTTAATGATGCATCTGCATTCCATTAATCTTGCATGATTGGGAAAATTTGCTGATCTACCGCTGCCTGACAGCCCCTGCTAGATCTCTACTGGTGGCCATATTGGTTGTGGTTCATGTACATTTTGATTTTTATAGGGGTATTGAGACACTTCATGTGTTCCCTTTTTGCAGAACAGTATCTACAGTGTTTCCTTCTCTTGCAATCTGGGACTGCAATAAAGAGACTCGTCCATGGTAACGAGGGAAGAGCGTTGGAATGTGCCGGCGCCTTTTCGTCGCTCCTTTGTTCCATTTTCCGATCTTTTAACTGCCAAATGGATACATGTGACAAAAGCTGCAGATTGTGGCTTCTGTAAGGCGTTGTTTATATGGCAGGAGCCGGTGCATGTATCGAGCACACCGATGCACAGAGAGCTAATTAACAGCGGGCCGTCTCGCTGCTTACACGCTCCTTTCTCCAACTCGTTAATAAGATCAGCTTGTTTGGTTTTTGCTCCCCATGACTTGTCAGCGGGGAAGGGACTTTCAGGGTTCCAGGTTTGGGATTAATCTCCCCCTGCTAGGACATCATTAGTGAGGTCTGTAGGATTTACCGAAAGCAGTGTGGCGCCCTCTCTCTCCTGGCACTAATTATCATTTATTAACTTTATGTTGTCACTCAGCGGGCTCCCCCTTGGGAAATTAGCTAAGGAAGGAATCTGTGGAGGGATGGAATAATCAGGAAGGCGGAAAGATGGGGGGAATGGGAGACCCTCCTGTACGGGTGCATTAGGCAACATCTCATTTTGCAGGTCATTTGGTAAATATATGCATTTTGACAGCGGGTTGGGGGTGTAGATACTTCATTTATAGGAATGTGGTTGCATTCCTAAAGACAGCAGCACTCATTATAACATTATCAGAACCAAACATACACTAGGAAATGAGGAGCATTGCATCCTACGTCATTAACAGAATATCAGCTGCTGCAACCGGTGCCTGCCCCTACATCCTGCATTATTCTGTCCAAACAGACCCCTATGAAGCTCTTATTAGGCAATTGCTCCTTAAACGGAACGTGTTGTCAGTAAATGACCTATTGTTTAAATCAGTTTTCTTTTGTTTGTTTTGCAATGTATATATATTTTTTGTTTCATATAGCGACCTTTATAAATATAAACAGAATTGGTAATCTTGAAATCTTCACACTGATCACTGGGGCTTTTTTAGACCCATACTTCCCTCCCTTTCAGGAAGTGTTTTCAGCAGACTCCTTATCATCAGAGTTAGGAGCACAATGGTTGCCAACACCTCTATATACAGCTGATGGCACAGGATTCACCAATCACAATAGACAATGTCACATCTGATCCTTCACAATTACATTTACACACACATTAGAAGCTTCAACACAGCAGATAAAGTCAGAGCCTGTTCATTGCTGCTAATGTGCAGGTGTTGTTTCCTGAAATAGGAGTAAAAAAAAAAAATCAAATTCTTGCAATTTTCACACTGGTCGCTATTTTAAACAAAAATTGTTGAATGAAAATATTTGTTAAAATAAAAACAAGTAACACAACAACCAGATTAAAACAATAGGTAATTTAATGACACATTTTGTTTAAGCAGTTTCAATAGCTTGATTCACCTGAAGGCCATATATCCTCATCCACATTAATACTCGCACATATATACTCCAATAATGGCCACTAGGTAAGATATGGCGATATACTGTATAGGTTTGGTGATTCCAAACAAGATGCCCATTGGATAGAAATCGGACCAAATTTCTCCGTTGTGCAGCCTCTGGTTTTTGGGACTAGAGATCTGTACCGATCGCTTGGAAATAAGATGTGAAATATGGCTTTAATGCTCAGTATATTGTTGTCGGGTCTCCTTTTATTCCGGCGTCTCTGCGCCCG
Source organism: Ranitomeya variabilis (assembly GCF_051348905.1). Taxonomy (NCBI): domain Eukaryota; kingdom Metazoa; phylum Chordata; class Amphibia; order Anura; family Dendrobatidae; genus Ranitomeya; species Ranitomeya variabilis. The sequence goes on from NC_135239.1 coordinate 207,890,916, forward strand.
GTACAGGAGATCCGTCCCCGTGTATCACAGTATTAATGTCTAGCTCATTTTGCATGTAAATAATGGATATGAATGTTTTTCAGGCTCTGTGTTGACTTAGTGGAAGCATTATGCAGTCATTGGAGAGGTCTGTGCGGACTTGTAGTGGGTATGTGGGGGGAATTACAACAAGCCTGCAGGACCGAGCCGGAAAAATGACCAAACAGATCCTTGTCTGCATCGCGGCCTAAGAGGAGGTGACGCTTTATGTTGTGCTGCGATGCTGTTCTCTCCAGACCTATACCGTGCAGAATCTCACGTAGACCCCAATAATGTGGCCCTTAAACTGCCTCTTAAAGGGCCAGTCAGGCGTTGGATCATTTCTAACGTTTTCTGAAAAGAAGGGTATATGCAACGTCTTCCAAAGCTGTCCCGTTCCTCTGTCCGTTCCCAGTATGGAACAACTAATACCTGTGATTGGCTGCAGCAGTCACTTGTCACCATGGCACAGAGACTGACTGAGGGTGCGGGGAAGCTTCTCCATGAAAGAGGCCGAACACTAGGAAAGTGAGCATACTTTTTTTTTTCTTTGTGCACCTGAGCAGGTATGCTGCTGCAAAATCAGAATTTAGCAACTTGTTTTCAATTTCCATTCACCATTCATGGTATAGTAATCTGCTATTTTTTGTGCCCTCATCCAGGCGGAAATTCCGCAATATTTCCTTCCCATGTGGATGTGAAACCGCATTAATACACAATGTGAATCTGATTATCGCGTTTTTTGCTGCATTTTTTTGTGTATTTATTTGTATGTTGTTTTTTTTTTAAATGCTTTTTTTAGGGTCGGGGCTGTGCAGAATTAAATAGATAGGTCATTTTTTTTTTTTTTCTAAAATGAGTTCCACTTTGTCCATAGATTGTGTTTTTGATATTGTATCTAATCTCCTTTCAAACCAATCAGGTGCATTATCAGACACAGCCTATGGCCAACTGTGGTGCCTTTCTTGCAAATTTTTTTTTTTCTAATTTTTCGCAACTCCTTTAAGTCTGGAGTTAAACATTTGTATCTTAATGTATACATTTGTTGCAGAAAGTTTTAGCAACATTTTATGGCCATTGAGTGACCCTTAGTAAAAGGGTGAGGCTATGGCCACCATTCTTGGAAAAGTCAATGTTAACATAAATTGGCAAAAAGTCGTCATAAACAATACAAAATAAATGTTTCTGTTATATATGGGACACTCCCTTTATTCCATCTTTTAGCCCCCATCCCAGCCCCCTCCTGCGTTCCCAAACCTCCATGGTACAGAATCAGTATAAATGTTTAGCTGGAGAATCCCTAACGAGGCGGTTTGATTTTAATGAGCTAATTGTCAGTGTAATTATTTATTGACGGCGAGGAAGCGCTCGCTGCTGTGGAGGTTTTTTGCTGGTGTGCAGCTGTATTTGTCATTTCTCAGAGAGTTTGTTGAGACAAAGCAGGAAAGTAGTAAACAGCAGCCGCAGTCTTTTTTATCCCCGTTGGATATGCAGGAAGCGCAGAGCGAGCGAGAAATCTTTAAAAAAAAAAAAAAGAAACCCACAAATTGAGCTGCAGAGTTCAGCAGACGATGTGCACTTACATCGGGTAATGCAAGGTGAGGCACGTGGGCACATGCGCAGCGCCCGCTCTGATCTGCTGCGAGTTCACACTTGGTGCCATAATACGCTTCATGGTTGAATCCTCAGAGGCTGACAACTTTTTATTTTTATTTTTTCTGCTTCAGAAATGTGTTCACAGGTGTTGTTACCTCCCATCCCCCACTTGTTAGGTTAGAAAAACATGGCTGCTTTCTTTGAAAAAATATTCTCTAAGGCTAGTTTCACACTTCAGTTTTTTGTTTTCAGGCTAAATCCGGCTAATTTTTTAAAAACGGATCCTACGTAAATTGTGAAGAACTGATGCGCCGGATCTGGTTTTTTTCGCTGGATCCGGTCTTCTTAAATGCGCATGGATTTTTTGACTTCCTGGGAGAGAGAGAGAGACCGACCGATCAGAATGGCAAATCTGCATGATTTGTATGGAGAATGCTTTGAAAACCGGATCCGGCCTCCGTATTCATTATTTCACACGTCCAAGGGTCTCAATCGCTACTTTAGCGCTGTGCCTCTTTATTTTTAAGGTCAGTGTGGTCCTAGTGGTAAGCCATCACTTACAGCGTAGGAATACCCCTTTAATAGGTGTGTGCTAAGATTCCACATGCAACCATTGGGCAGCTGTGTGCTGTTTTTCTAATTGCGGAATAATTGAGGAGAGTAATTAGGTTTTTTATGACATTTCCCTCTTTTGGCACAATTTTTTGCAAGTCCTGAAAACCCCCTTTAAGAAGAATTGTTTGTCTGTGTTAATATTTTTTTTTTTTCTGGTACTTTTGTCCTCTTTATATGTGTATTTAGTGCATTGAACTTTGATGTTAACCCTTTGGCATTGCCCAATCTCTCTGCTCCCTTGCCGCACAGACACATTCCCTAAAACCCTTTGAACTGCCAGTCAGGACGCCGATGGGAGCTGTGGTTGTTGTGGCAACATCTATCATCCCTTGGTGGCAGTGATATAAAGTGATTTCACGGATCACCGCACCTCCCAGCTCCCTACTCCATTCCTGCCATCCCCTTTTAACGCCGACTGGATGAGCTTGTGTCGCTCGGAGGCTTTGCTGGAGCAGGAGCACTGCAGAATATTAACTCATCTGTGAGTGGAACTGCAGGGTTGTGGAGGAGGATCCGAGAGGTGGGCGAGAGCCATAGTTATTTGGGTAAAGCGCTCGGTTATGAACTTTTGTGCCATGGGAAGTTCCCAGTCACTAAATAGACACCAATCACATCCGGCACAGGTGGTAGAGAAACCATTGGGAGCTCAAGGGCCACGATGGAGATTCGGCAACAGGGAACCTTTCATTGGCTCGCACAATATATAGATAAAGGGCCATGGTGGCAAACGCAACCTTCCCCAGATGAAGAAAAGCCAAGCTACACCCCTGCTACTTTTCTATGTTTTACATGATTATTTGAGGCCACATCTCCCCTTTGTGACGTATATGATTTTTTTTTTCTTCGCCAGGTGAATCCTGAATCCATTGATGTTTTTCTTTTGTTCCTGCACCTTTCCGTTCCCGAGATAAGGCCTCTTCTTTGAAAATAAATCTTGTCTTGTTATCTAACTGGGCGTGGTCCTAAATCTTTTTCTGTGTCCATCTTGTTGAGGACCAGCCCATTTGGTTAAAAGCCTAGATTTCTATACAGGGAAGAAAGGGCCATATCTCGGGAACGGAGAGGAGCAAGAACAAAAGAAAACCAACGCCGGATGCAGGAGAACAGCGGCATTAACACCAGGTAAAAAATGACCTATATTTGGCAAGTAACCGGTCGTCTTTTAGACGGTTTCCACCCTTCCCATCAAGGCCAGCTTCAGCCTTCACCTCCGTACAACTAAATTTAGTGCAAACCTGATCTTGATGATGTCTAAATAGGATTTTTCTCCAAGATTTAGGGTCGTTTTGGCTGCGGCCCTATGATGTAATGATGTGATGGTGAAGTCATTGATTTTTTTTTTTGATTTTTTTATGTGTTTTATCCACCCCCCTCCTTCCAGATTAATGAGCCCCCTTTCTCCATGCTTCACACTCTTCTATACCTGCCTGTACCCAGACTGATGTTTTAGGATGAGCCTCTCACACAGGTCACTTCGAGGGCTGATTTATATAGCGGTGTCTAGTGGCGGCATCCGCTACCTCCTCTCTTCCCCGTGTCCCCGTATTAATACAGTCACAATGCACTTAGTGGCAAGATGGATCTATGGATGGGTGCCAGGCGCAGTGTAATATGCTGCCCCCTCTTCCCTGTCTGCACTGCCAGCACATCATAAAAAGAAAGGCGTCCGTCCATTGCAGTGATGCATCACCCTTTCCTTAAAGGGACACTCCTTGCTGCATTGGTGACCACTCCGCCAAGATTGTAGTCACGTCGATTAATTAAGGGAAACCCATAATAAAATCTAATGAATGAAATAGAATTTTTTGGGGGTTTGAAAAGCCGAGTGACCCTTCTGGACACTGCAGTGGCTTCATTAGAGGGTGTAACCCATTCCTGACAGAAGAGGCGGCTCTGGGTCTCATACTTGCAGGATATGTAGACGTGTATATGTGCCGTCTATTTTTTATGTCTCGCCACAGCAGGGATTTACCGTACTGCAGTGCATCGATCTGGAAGTGAGTAAATGGCGTTACAAGGGACAGTGCCATCCCTATTGGCAGGCGGCACTGACATTTCTCCCTCTGGCCAAAGTGCTTCATTATCAGCAGTTTTACTGTGCGCAGAGCTCGGATCTGCAGATGCACATTAAACCCTCGCTGCACAGAGCGGAGCATCGCAGCGCTAAATATTAGTATTTATCTGCTCCCTTACAAGCTGCGTAATTTGCTGTCCCTCAGGAGAAAGCCAAATTTCCCCTCCGCTCCCTCCCTCCCCGGTTGCACCTGCCAGATAGTCCTTTGTATCATGCAGAAAAAAATAGTCTGGGAACAAGAAGGCCGGTGCAACCTGGCACAGCGCTGCAGCAGCCATGATAAATATTAGCCAAGCCGGCAGGCAGAGCAGCTGGGCAGAGTTGGACTGGATCATCCGGTGAAATAAAGGGGCAGTGAACCAGGATAGTTTAACCCTTTCTCAGTTTTTTCCTCTGTCCCCCAACTGTAATGAGTGTGTCACTGTCACTTTAAATGCCCATTTATAGTGGCCATCCCCAACCTAATGCATCTGAATCACAAGTAGTGTGGCCCCCTTCATCACTCCAAAATCATTAGACAGGAGACCCCGTAATGAAACACTGACCCGCTCCTCCAAACATTTGTTACGGTAATTTTTCCTCAGATTCTCCACAATGGGCCTTAAATACAAGCATGGCTTAATTAAATTGAACCAAAAATGGGCATTTTTGTTATTTTTTTTTTTTTTTGCTTAAAGGTTAAGTGAGGGTGCAGCTTAAGATAGACATGTGAGTGTTGGGAGGTATGCCAACATAATAAAGACTCTGTAGATAAGAAAAAAACAATCCTAAACTTATACAGTCCTCAGGCAATCATCAGTCGCCCCTACTAATGCAGACTTCTGATCAGACCCCATTAGCTAATAGAGAACAGGCCCCCGGCCGGTCCGCCTCTGCTGGTACAGGCCCCCGGCCGGTCCGCCTCTGCTGGTACAGGCCCCCGGCCGGTCCGCCTCTGCTGGTACAGGCCCCCGGCCGGTCCGCCTCTGCTGGTACAGGCCCCCGGCCGGTCCGCCTCTGCTGGTACAGGCCCCCGGCCGGTCCGCCTCTGCTGGTACAGGCCCCCGGCCGGTCCGCCTCTGCTGGTACAGGCCCCCGGCCGGTCCGCCTCTGCTGGTACAGGCCCCCGGCCGGTCCGCCTCTGCTGGTACAGGCCCCCGGCCGGTCCGCCTCTGCTGGTACAGGCCCCCGGCCGGTCCGCCTCTGCTGGTACAGGCCCCCGGCCGGTCCGCCTCTGCTGGTACAGGCCCCCGGCCGGTCCGCCTCTGCTGGTACAGGCCCCCGGCCGGTCCGCCTCTGCTGGTACAGGCCCCCGGCCGGTCCGCCTCTGCTGGTACAGGCCCCCGGCCGGTCCGCCTCTGCTGGTACAGGCCCCCGGCCGGTCCGCCTCTGCTGGTACAGGCCCCCGGCGGGTCCGCCTCTGCTGGTACAGGCCCCCGGCGGGTCCGCCTCTGCTGGTACAGGCCCCCGGCGGGTCCGCCTCTGCTGGTACAGGCCCCCGGCGGGTCCGCCTCTGCTGGTAGAGACCCCCGGCCGGTCCGCCTCTGCTGGTACAGGCCCCCGGCCGGTCTGCCTCTGCTGGTACAGGCCCCCGGCCGGTCTGCCTCTGCTGGTACAGGCCCCCGGCCTGTCTGCCTCTGCTGGTACAGGCCCCCGGCCGGTCTGCCTCTGCTGGTACAGGCCCCCGGCGGGTCCGCCTCTGCTGGTACAGGCCCCCCGGGCGGTCCGCCTCTGCTGGTAGAGACCCCCGGGCGGTCCGCCTCTGCTGGTACAGGCCCCCCGGGCGGTCCGCCTCTGCTGGTACAGGCCCCCCGGGCGGTCCGCCTCTGCTGGTACAGGCCCCCCGGGCGGTCCGCCTCTGCTGGTACAGGCCCCCCGGGCGGTCCGCCTCTGCTGGTACAGGCCCCCCGGGCGGTCCGCCTCTGCTGGTAGAGGCCCCCGGCGGGTCCGCCTCTGCGGATTCTGGGTCAGCTGGGTGATCAGTGCAGGATCCATCCTGTCTGTGTCACTTGCACCCCGTGTTTCCTTTTCATACTCAGATTCAGTACTTTTTTTAGTTGTAACCCTGCCACCTGCCCTTTTCCCAGCGACACTCCCCAGGTATAGAACGCCTCACTGCCTCCTTTTCTCACATAAAAAAAAAGTCCCTTCCCATGATTAGTGTGTCTTTGTTCAGCCTTAATTTCTCTATTTGGTGAGCGGTGCTTTGAACTTTGAAGCAGGTGTTAAACCGACCGTAGTTGCCCAAATTAACGCTTGAAAGTAAAAACTAGAACATTTTGTAAATTTTATTTTTTATTGTAAATACGAGGGCAAATAAATGAGTATGATCCTACTGTTAGAAAAGAACTAGACCGGTAAGGTCAAAACTGTGCCAAATTTATCAGAATGATGGCGCTGTAGGAGAGATTTGGCGATGCTCGCTAGATATGATGGATGCTTTTCTCTTCCTTAGGCTGAATTCACAAATCCATATTGTATATTTTTGTGCTCCGGCAACAATTCCCAGCCCAGATGTGGGTCTCCTGCCTGGAAACCGCCCAACAGTGTTGTGTAAATCCCATTCGTCATTGGTGGCTAATTTGATGTGGATTTGAGGCACTCTGTATTGTATTAGGGGGTCTGGTCTGGGGTCTGTATTAGATTAGGCAGGCTGATTTGTGGTCTTTATAAGCTTGTGCTTAATGTGACCTGGAGGTTGTGTTTGCTTAGGAGGTCTGACCTGGGGTCTTTATTAGTTTAAGGCATGTGGCCTGGGGTCTGTAGTAGTGTAGTGTGTCTGTATTAGTTTAGAGAGTCCGGTCCAGGCCCTGTATTGGGTTTGGGGTCTGGCCGGCCCCTGAATTAGTATAGTGGGTCTGGCCAGGGACCTGTATTAGTGGATCCAGCATGGGCCTTTTGTTAGTTGAGGGGGTCTTGCCTCGGGGCCTTGTATTAGAGGGTCTGGCCCCGGGGCCGCTATCAGTTTAGAGGGTCTGGCTTCGGGGCCTTGTATTAGTTTAGGGCGGCTGGCCTCGGAACCTTGTATTAGTTTAAAGTGTCGGGCCTTGTATCAGTTTAGGGGGTCTGGCCTCAGGGCTTTGTATTAGTTTAGGGTGTCTGGCCTCGGGCCTTGTATCAGTTTAGGAGGTCTGGCCTCGGGGCTTTGTATTTGTTTAGGGTGTCTGGCCTCAGGCCTTGTATTAGTTTAGGGGGTCTGGCCTCGGGGCCTTGTATCAGTTTAGGGGGTCTGGCCCCGGGGCCGTTATCAGTTTAGAGGGTCTGGCCTCGAGGCCTTGTATTAGTTTAGAGGGTCTGGCCTCGGGCCTTGTATCAGTTTAGGGGGTCTGTCCTCGGGGCTTTGTATTAGTTTAGGGGGTCTGGCCTCGGGCCTTGTATTAGTTTAGGGCGTCTGGCCTCGGGCCTTGTATCAGTTTAGGGGGTCTGGCCTCGGGGCTTTGTATTAGTTTAGGGTGTCTGACCTCGGGGCTTTGTATTAGTTTAGGGTGTCTGGCCTCGGGGCCTTGTATTAGTTTAGGGTGTCTGGCCTCGGGGCCTTGTATTAGTTTAGAGGGTCTGGCCTCGGGGCCTTGTATTAGTTTAAAGGGTCGGGCCTCGTATCAGTTTAGGGGGTCTGGCCTCGGGGCTTTGTATTAGTTTAGAGGGTCTGGCCTCGGGCCTTGTATTAGTTTAGGGCGTCTGGCCTCGGGCCTTGTATCAGTTTAGGGGGTCTGGCCTCGGGCCTTGTATCAGTTTAGGGGGTCTGGCCTCGGGGCTTTGTATTAGTTTAGGGTGTTTGACCTCGGGGCCTTGTATTAGTTTAGAGGGTCTGGCCTCGGGGCCTTGTATTAGTTTAGGGTGTCTGGCCTCGGGGCCTTGTATTAGTTTAGGGGGTCTGGCCCCGGGGCCTTGTATTAGTTTAGAGAGTCTGGCCCCGGGGCCTTGTATTAGTTTAGGGGGTCTGGCCCCGGGCCTTGTATTAGTTTAGAGGGTCTGGCCCCGGGGCCTGCCTTAGCTTGTCATTCATCTGGCTTACTTTACATCAATTTTTGCACTGAGAATAGTCTTTCACTGTTGTGTGTAATTGTATAAGCTGTCATGGGAGCGTCGTGTGTCTGAATGAATCACTTTTGGTTTTGGTTTACGCCACTTTCTTGCTGTTTTGGGTTCCCAATTTCAGGTACGTTTTGCATCTCCTCCAATATCCGACTTTTTTATACAGTGTATCATACAGAGTTGATCCTGGGATCCATCAGCCCTCTCTTGTCTGTGGATAAAATCTAGCTCAAGGAAAAGTGGATATGTTGCCCACAGCAACCAATCAGGTCGCTTCTTTCAATTTTCAAAGAGCCTCTGAAAAATAAGAGCTGCATTCTGATTGGTTGCTGTGGAGAAATTCTCTGCCCTTATTCTCTTCACTTCTGGCACTGCTGTTGTAAAATAAAAGCTGCACAATGGTCGCCGTGGACAACAAGGCCCATTCAATTAACTTTATATATAAAACAAACAAAAAACAAAACCCTTTTTATGTTTTTTTTTCTTGTATCTACCATCTTTGCTCATGACAGAAAAGCTTTTCTGTAAATTAGTGGTCACTTACGAAGCCATTAATTGAGCCGCTTTCCTCTCTGTTCACAGTTTTTACCTCATTATGTCCCTCCGCTATGAAGAAATGGGCAAATGCATATTTAGAGGGAAATGACTATTTTATTACGAAACCCGGGTTTCCTATCTGTAAACCAATTTCAGATGTCTGTGGGGAGCCATTGTGGCACTAAAATGGCTGATATAATTATTACTTTACAGACAGATCACTAACGGGGTTAATTCTGTCGGAAACTTTACATCATCAGCTCCATTGACTTGAGCGCCTGCTCTGAGAAACTGTGCGATAAGTCATTTAAAGGGGTTGTGCCCAGAGGTGAATTGTCATTTTTCTTGCACAAGTCGTCAGTGACAGATTGAAAATGGTGGAGTTTATATGGCGGCTCAGAAGTGTTGCAAAATCCATACTTGATACATGATGATTTTTATTTTTCGGTCGTGGTTACTTTTGACTATTTCCTTATTTTTTTGTGCCATAAAAATGGCTCCGATTCTTTTTTTTTTTTTTTTTTTTAAACACAAGAACCCTTTTAATGTGGATTATTTATTAGTTTGTTAAAGAATAAAGGTTGCAAAAAATTAAAGCTTAGACAAAAAAAAGCTGCAAAAACACTTAAATCTCCAAAAATTGGGGCACCTGTACCGTACCCATATTTAAAGTGACCACAAAAACAAATTCCTAAGTAGCTGCGTAACCTGTAATACCGGTCACAGCCGACAGTTAGATTTGGATCCAGTCTACACCAGTGAGGCACTCGCGGTGTCGGGACCCTGACCCGAATGCCGCAGCCTTGTATAAGCCCATGAGGCTGAGTTCTGGTCATGAGATCTGCAGTCGCTCCGGATTACGTTTTCTGTACTTGGACTGTGTAAGGGTATGTTCACACGTTGTGTTTTTGCTGTGTTTTTTTTTTTTTTTTAATTCAAATTAAAAGCTGCTTTTTACAGTACCAGCAATAGCCATGAGATTTCCGAGATCTCATGCACACAATCGCTTTTTTTCCTGACTGAATTGGGAAAACTGCTGCATTTTCTGAAAACTGCAGCGTTTTAGCAGTTTTTTTTCACCATAGAAAGCAATGGGTGCAAAAAAAAAAGTAACCTTGCATTTTTGCTGCTTTTTAAAAAGATTTAAACTACGGTAACTTTATAAAACATGTACTATAGACAAATGACTATATAGTTCCGATTAAAAAAAAAAAAAGCACTTAAAAAACAAACAAAAAGGCAGCAAAACCGGCTTTTTGTAAGCAGCTTCTTTATTGCCCTGAGAGCGGGTTTTGTTTGCATCAAAAAATGCAACATGTGAACATAGCCTAAATGTCGGATGTCCGAAACCGGCCTTACAGGGGACCTGTCACCAGGTCAGAAGTGGCCAGTTTCTGCTCATATTTTAATCTAGCTGCGCCTCTTGCTTATTGCAGTTTTTTTTTTTTTTTTTTAACTCCATACTAATTTTTAGTGTGGGCTTCCACCACATATAGTGGGATGGGACCCCAGTAGAAAGTGTGAGAAGTGCTGGCCTACAGCAGCACTCATCTGTCTCCTCTCCTGATGGTTTGTTACAGTGTATCGGTGCAGGTAAAGATTGTTAGAGAGGATTGTTTAGATTGGACACCCTAAGTTGTGTTTAAAAATCCTATTCTGTTCATAGCACGCAGAGATCTTTACATTTTTTATAGATATGTATTTTTCTTCTCGATTTTTAAATTGTTTTTTTTTTTTTTGCTCCTTTCAGCCCCTGCAGATAGATGACAATTTCTGCGGTCAGGATTTTAATCAGCCTCTTGGAGGGACCGTAACCATTGAAGGGACCCCGCTTTTCGTGGATAAGGAGGATGGTATGACATCAGTGGCGGCGTACGACTATCGAGGACACACGGTGGTTTTTGCCGGTACCCGCAGTGGCAGGATGAAGAAGGTAAGAGCAGTGCCATAATGGCCTTTATCTAAACTTGTGATGTGCCGCCGGTGGATGACGCAGGGGCGGCTGCTCGCTGAGCTGAATCCTCCGATCATTTGCTTGTGAATGCAGATTTGCATCATTGTAACAGGTTCAGGAATATGCAAAATGCTCTGCTGTCATTTTCGGGCTCCTGGACGGTCTAACATGTACTTGACTTTCCTGTCTATGGGTATTGCCGAGTTGTATGGCTGTAATGGGGTCAGAAGGCACCAAAGGCCTCCGAGCAGCTTAGATCACTTCCATGTTATAAGAGGAACAGTCGATATTGGTGCCACATGCTGTCCGTCCTCTGCACCAAAAGGTTTTATGTACTGTCCTCACCCTGGCTTGTTGGCATACCCACCTTCTATAAACCCAAAACCTGGGACAAATGTCTCAGTGGCTCCTTCTCTACCTACGCTCTTGTATATGGATATAAATGTCACCTGGGGTTCTCTGAGATATATAATGATGGACATTGGGGCAGTATATCTCATCGTATTAAAGAACAGTTGTAAGGGCTGATAACAGAGAACAATAGAACCGGCTGTCACTCTGTGTTGTCCATCTTGATCCTGTTACACTATTTCTTGTATGATTTTAAAGTGGTTGACCAATATTGTGCATCGAAAATACAATAAAAAAAATAACAAAATTAAAAAAATTAAAACATGACATAGACATAGTTTAGTACTATAGAAAACAAAAGCTAGCACTCGACTGTTCTGAGTCACGGTTGCCTTAAAGTCCCATAAATCATAGAATAAAATAATCACTGCACTCGTATATTGAAAGTTGCTTGTTATACGTGTAAAGTTTATTCACAAATGAAAGTTCATGTTGAAGCGATAGGCAAAAAACGTTTCGGCCAACCCGTGGCCTTGTTCACAATGTCGCTGTGATGGACAGAAAAAACAGACAAAAAGACATAATCGGACAAATATAAATATACATATGTACAATTGCCAGGGCATATATACATTTTTACGAATACATGTCATGAGAGGTTGCCAAAATGAGGCCTAGTACCAGAATAAAGATACATGTTTAGTTCGACTGATAGGGGGGAGGGGGAGGTTTATAAACCATAAGGATCTAGAAAGGAGAGACGGGTTTAGCAGAAGCAAAATGTATGGCATCCAGACAGATAAGACTATTGAACATACCCAGAGAGCAAATTTGTCATATTAAAGGTAAATATGCTGTGTGGCTAGGAAAAAATTGGTAAGGGACTTAGTTGGATACACCTGCAAAGAACAATACAGTGTAAAGTACGGTAGAGACAGCGCTAATATATATATAGGCGGTACAGCAGTTTGTGGCAATGGAATAATATGTAACGATACCTAGGGTAGCTAAAATGAATGTGCATATTCTATAGATACTGGAGTATGGAGGCCAAAAACTGCCTCTTGTATCTAATATTGTAATATATGATAGAATCACAGAGTAAAGGGAACATAAGGTTTTATAGACATAGCGAGTAACTACAGCTATATGTTGTTTAGTGTAAATATCAAAACAGCGTGATCTTAACACTCTACTTGCCAGTGTACAGTAAACGTAGTCCCGGCTCGGGATAGAGCGGAGTTGCAGGGTATGGCTGTAGAGAGAGTAGCAAACAGGGTGTAAGATGCCAAGAATAAGGTGTCGCCAATTGTCTATGTGCAGGTATTATAAGAAAGTGTAGTACCGGTCTCGCCTATATAGTCAGAAAGAAAGGTCAGGTTGCAGAGTCCCTGTATGGTATTCAATATCTCAGGGAGACCATGAGAAGGTAGCACTGTGAAAGAGAGAATAGGGCTGAAGATCAGCATAGACGGATCTGTCACTTATCTGAGAGGGTGATGGTGTCTCACATCCGTGCGGTTTCAGTCTCTGGTACGGCTCCGCATACTACACTTTCTTATAATACCTGCTCTTCTGCTCTATCCCGAGCCGGGACTACGTTTACAGTACACTGGCAAGTAGAGTGTTAAGATCACGCTGTTTTGATATTTACACTAAACAACATATAGCTGTAGTTACCCGCTATGTCTATAAAACCTTATGTTCCCTTTACTCTGTGATTCTATCATATATTACAATATTAGATACAAGAGGCAGTTTTTGGCCTCCATACTCCAGTATCTATAGAATATGCACATTCATTGTAGCTACCCTAGGTATCGTTACATATTATTCCATTGCCGCAAACTGCTGTACCGCCTATATATATACTAACCGATGCGTTAGCGCACCCATTGACTGGCACTATGTAGTGCATCGCTAACACATGTCATAATCGGCATGCGTTAGCGATGTGCCGTCATTCTGTGACGGACCCTCGGACGCGGGCTGCAGTGTTTCCGGGTCCGTCACCGATAGCGCAGATGGAGCATCTGCGCGATCGCATAACGCGATCTTTTCAAGGCACTAGCGTTGGTGCAGTCCGTTCAACGCATGCGTTGAACGGACTGCAGCAACGCTATGTAAACCCTGCCTTACACCTCTATACACCGCTAATAATTCTTTATCACAATAGATGGTCACACCCTGCTCCCCTTCCTTTCACAATGACATTGCACACGCTCATTAGATGCATCAATACAATAGATACGATCAGAGGTCTGTTCATTGCTGCCAATGTACATGTGTATTTCCTCTGAAGCAGGAAATTAGAGTCTGGAAAAAAGGGCCACAGTGGTCAGTGTGAAAATAAATAAGTTTGTGAGTTTATTTTTTGTTATTTATGATGCACAGTGACACTATTATTAAGGTGTTTTGTTTTCCTCCCCTTTAAGGATCAAATACTTATGGATAAATTATTTTAAAACATGGTTATTTAGAATTCTTTTTTTTTTTTTTTTTTTTTTAATTGCTGATTTTTATAGGTGAGCTGCTCCGAGCATCTCCACTAATCAGATCCGGGATGTGCCGGCGCGCTGCAGCGGCTGTCACTTCTCATTCTTCCTGTGACAGGTGTGGGCTCACGAGAACAATGCGTTTATCATCCTGACTGATACGTGGTGGGGGCAGATTTTTTATTTTTCTCCTTTTGTTCTCATCGCCCAAATATTCTGTCACTTCTCTGCGTGTTCTGCGCACGGATCCCGGAATTTGTATTTGCTTGATTTGGTTTTATACTGATTAATCACCGCAAGAGAACAAGTACAGAGACGCCATTTAAAGGGGCGTTAATTCTGTCTTCACCATTCACTGTGGCGCGCTGAATGTAATCTATTATATCCCGTTATCTGCCATCACAGGCAAGCGAATGATTGTCTCCTGTGTCAGATCACATCGCAGAAAGTCCAGAATCTTTCCTTCCTTCATGATCACTTATTATACCCTCTAGAAGTGATTAATATACATAGGCGGATAATAGATATAATATACTGACGATTTGAGGTTCATTTTAACTTAAAAAAAAATAAAATTAAAAAATAAAAATGTCATTTTCATCTCCCGTAGAGTTATATGAAATGATGCCTCTAGTGGTCAAGTTGTATACTAAAAAAACCTTGGGTATTGGATTGAAGGACTTAAATGTGCTTTTGTTTGTTTTGTTCCCAGCGAAGATGAGCTGCCACCAGTTTCCTGGCAGCTGCTTTCTCCATAGTTGTTGAAATTGTTCTCCCCGTATCTCTGCTTTATTTTTGGGTCATTCCTCTTATACCCCGTCCTTTTCCTTTTGAATGCGGAGTAGCCATAAGAAGGCTGTTGATGAGTATGGCTTCCTCCCCTTTCATAAAGAAAGCGCACTCTGCCGAAAACAGCGTCCATGTGTATAGATGGATTTGGGGCGGCTACCCTGTGTGTATGGCCGCCAAGCTTCTGCCCAGTAATTATGACAATCTAAGTGTATTATATCTGAGCAGTTACTGATTTTTGGTGCCTCCTTACCATTACAACATCAGGGCAAAAACCAGAGTTAGGGGCCGAAAAGTGTTTTTTCTCTTTTTACATTGGGTATAATACAAAAACTATGATTTCTTCAAGCCTTTAGTGGCCATATAGTCTACAGCAGGTTGTGGTCTTTCGCTCCGTTTCTGTGCGGAATGTGTTGAGGCGTCCTGCAGCGGCCACGAGTGGGATTGTGGTGCTCGGCACATGCTGTCGCCAGGAAGCCTCTGCATAGCAGGAAAGCAAAATCTCAATATAGATCTGGCATTTAACCCAGGAACGCGCGGATGCAGATGGAAATTATTGTCCTCTCCTGCTCCCTACTTTGCTTTTCATTCCCAATTTTTTTATCTTTTTTTTTTTTTGAGAGTTGGTGAGTGGATGTTTTGCAAGTAGCCGCGGAGAAACATCATAAAACGGCAAAATAAAAATGCATGAGTGCGCAAAAGTTTTATTTTTCACTTTTTTTTCTCTTAGAGTTCATTTTAACAGTATGGCTAATTAGGCCAGAGATGACATGCTTTCTGCATTCATATCCAGCGCGTAGGCGTTAGTCTGTACGTATAATTTACGAGGATTATAGGGGACATTACGTATTTGGGTGCTGATGTATCTGACGAGTGACGGAGGGGCCATTGGGTAGGGATCAATACCTGATCTAGAGTGACAAGCAGTGACGGCTCTCGGATTTCAGCTATTGAGCTCTAAATAGCAGGTTTGTAATAGGTCTTTAGTGTATCCGAGCTGTGGGGAATCGTGGGGGAGGGGGATGACTGCAGATCAATGCAGAAAGTGAGGCAGAGACTGATACTCTCAATTATGAATCCGAGAAATTTGATGATTGTTTTGGTATTGTCTTTCCCGGCTCTAGTACTATATTATTTTTCACGATGGTGCAGTGGATTTCATGAGAGGCCTCTGGTTACTAAGCCTTGTGCCCGGCATTTATAGACATTGGTTTATAGCCCATAATTACCGGGGGATTGTATTGTGTACGCTTTTCTTTTATTATCTCAATGTCAGGTCTCTGTAAGGTATGGATAATGGAGATGAATATCATGGTGGGAAGAAAATAAGCAACCTTTATCATATTAAGTACTATAGTAATTCTATTCCTGTACATGGGGCAGTATTATAGTAGTTATATTCTTGTACATAGGGGCAGTATTATAGTAGTTATATTCTTGTACATAGGGAGCAGTATTATAGTAGTTATATTCTTGTACATAGGGGCAGTATTATAGTAGTTATATTCTTGTACATAGGGGCCGTATTATAGTAGTTATATTCTTGTACATAGGGAGCAGTATTATAGTAGTTATATTCTTGTACATAGGGAGCAGTATTATAGTAGTTATATTCTTGTACATAGGGGCCGTATTATAGTAGTTATATTCTTGTACATAGGGAGCAGTATTATAGTAGTTATATTCTTGTACATAGGGGCCGTATTATAGTAGTTATATTCTTGTACTTAGGGAGCAGTATTATAGTAGTTATATTCTTGTACATAGGGGCAGTATTATAGTAGTTATATTCCTGTACATAGGGGCAGTATTATAGTAGTTATATTCTTGTATATAGGAGCAGTATTATAGTAGTTATATTCTTGTACATAGGTGACAGTATTATAGTAGTTATATTCTTGTACATAGGAGCAGTATTATAGTAGTTATATTCTTGTACATAGGAGGCAGTATTATAGTAGTTATATTCTTGTACATAGGGAGCAGTATTATAGCAGTTATATTCTTGTACATAGGGGCAGTATTATAGTAGTTATATTCCTGTACATAGGAGCAGTAATATAGTAGTTATATTCTTGTACATAGGGGTCACAGTATTCAGGTTTGTCCAAGTTATGAATTTTTGGGTGGTTAATTACTTCTGCTGTTCCTCCATCAGGGACACCCCAGGTTACATTCTTATCTCCCACCATGTACCGGCTGTTTTCCAGTATGGTGGGTGCTGCAGCTCCATGTCCACAGGAGGTTGGAATCCGACTGTTTCACCTGCTTTTTGTTGATTCTAAAACTGTACATCTATTAATTTTGTGCTTCACTTACAAAACATACATTTTTTTTCTCTTGATCTCGAGGAGGCAGATGGAATAATTTATTGGATCTTCCTTTGAATCTCCAGTGTCATGAGTTTCTGCTAGTCGTCTTTGCAAACTCTTCCTTGACATGGAAAATCCTCGGGTCGTAACCTCTGCCCAGCTCCACTTCCTATCTCGTGATGATGCTTGTGCTGTGCTTCCTTGGATGGCGGCCAGCATCTACCATCGCTCTACTGGAAGAGATACTTAATGCTTCACCATCAGTTATGTGATAGCCATGAGTGTAATCCCCCTCCGATCGTTGACCTCCCAGGAGGACATCCCAGGTGTTTGCCGTAAGATGAGAACCTGAGCGGGCTGCCATGCTAACATCGATGAGCTGTTAAATTTTACACAGGCCGGAAATAGTTAAAACGCAATGATGATACGGTCATTTGCTTGTTTTTGTCTTTCATTTTGTTACTGTTAGTTTGTAGATCTAGATTTTGTTGCCTTTTTATATTCTATATTACTGTATTTACCATAGATGATTAGTAGCTCCTCAAGTTTGAGATGGTCGTGATTTCCAGTCCTTAGCATCTTTATGCAGTGCCATGTGGTACAGTTTTCTGGTGGGATAACTCTCATATTGTCTGTTCACACTTTTTAGCCTCTTAGGAAATTAATCAATCTCTGGTCCCGGATTCGTCATGTTTCTTTACACGAGTTTTGAGCAACATCTGGAGAGGGTCCAGTGTGCGTCTTCTCCGAGCTTCTGATCTCTTGTCATCGCTCTGACTTCCTCTTAATTTCTTATATTTTGTGGATGAAGGGGTTTTTTTTTCTAATAATTTTGGTCGTACTGAGTCATGGGATTATCAAGTGCAACTGTTTTTAAAGTGACTTATTTGGTTTGTTGTGAAACTTTTGTCCATGGTGAAATCATAAAATGTTCAATTTGGAAAAAGCCACTAAAATCTGTTTTAGGCTGGTTTCACACTTGCGTTTTGATCTGCAGCGTTTAAAAAAAAACCGCATGTGGTAAAAAAACGCATGTAAACGCGGCAAAACGCCGCGTTTTTTAGACGCATGTGTTTTTGCATGCAGAAAAAAAGCGGCGTTTTGCCGCGTTTACATGCGTTTTTTTCATGCGTTTGCGTTTTTTAAACGCATGCTGAGAAGTGTGTGACAGCTGCCAATCATCAAAATCAACTAAAAAACCCACTCTAAATAGAAATAGCTAGGGTTAGGGTTATGGTTAGGGTTAGGATCCCTAGGGTTAGGGGTAGTTTTTTATTAGAATGTCCTGGTCACCAGGTCACTGATAAGCCACCCCCCACCATCAAGGTGATAAAGGGATCCAAACCCTAACCCTAACCCTGACAAGCCACCATCCACCATCAAGGTAAGATTACATAGTAAGATTACATAGTTATTGAGGTTGAAGGAAGACTTTAAGTCCATCTAGTTCAACCCATAGCCTAACCTAACATGCCCTAACATGTTGATCCAGAGGAAGGCAAAAAAACCCCATGTGGCAAAGAGTAACTCCACCATGGGGAAAAAAATTCCTTCCCGACTCCACATACGGCAATCAGACTAGTTCCCTGGATCAACGCCTTATCAAGGAATCTAGTGTATATACCCTGTAATATTATACTTTTCCAGAAAGGTATCCAGTCCCCTCTTAAATTTAATTAATGAATCACTCATTATAACATCATACGGCAGAGAGTTCCATAGTCTCACTGCTCTTACAGTAAAGAATCCGCGTCTGTTATTATGCTTAAACCTTCTTTCCTCCAGACGTAGAGGATGCCCCCTTGTCCCTGTCTCAGGTCTATGATTAAAAAGATCATCAGAAAGGTCTTTGTACTGTCCACTCATATATTTATACATTAAAATAAGATCACCCCTTAGTCTTCGTTTTTCCAAACTAAATAGCCCCAGTTTAATAACCTATCTTGGTATGGCAGACCCCCCAGTCCTCTAATAACCTTGGTCGCTCTTCTCTGCACCCGCTCTAGTTCAGCTATGTCTTTCTTATACACCGGAGACCAGAACTGTGCACAGTATTCTAAGTGTGGTCGAACTAGTGACTTGTATAGAGGTAAAATTATGTTCTCCTCATGAGCATCTATGCCTCTTTTAATACATCCCATTATTTTATTTGCCTTTGTAGCAGCTGCCTGACACTGGCCACTGAATATGAGTTTGTCATCCACCCATACACCCAGGTCTTTTTCATTGATGGTTTTGCCCAGAGTTTTAGAATTAAGCACATAGTTATGCATCTTATTACTTCTACCCAAGTGCATGACCTTACATTTATCCCCATTAAAGCTCATTTGCCATTTATCACCCCAAGCTTCTAGTTTACATAAATCATCCTGTAATATAAAATTGTCCTCCCCTGTATTGATTACCCTACAGAGTTTAGTGTCATCTGCAAATATTGAAATTCTACTCTGAATGCCCCCTACAAGGTCATTAATAAATATGTTAAAAAGAAGAGGGCCCAATACTGACCCCTGTGGTACCCCACTGCTAACCGCGACCCAGTCCGAGTGTGCTCCATTAATAACCACCCTTTGTTTCCTATCCCTGAGCCAGCTCTCAACCCACTTACACATATTTTCCCCTATCCCCATTACTCTCATTTTATGTATCAACCTTTTGTGTGGCACCGTATCAAAAGCTTTGGAAAAGTCCATATACACTACGTCCACTGGGTTCCCTTGGTCCAGTCCGGAACTTACCTCTTCATAGAAGCTGATCAAATTAGTCTGACATGAGCGGTCCCTAGTAAACCCGTGCTGATACTGGGTCATAAGGTTAATCCTCTTCAGATACTCCAGTATAGCATCCCTTAGAATGCCCTCCAGGATTTTACCCACAGTAGAGGTTAAACTTACTGGCCTATAATTACCGAGTTCAGTTTTTGCCCCTTTTTTGAATATTGGCACCACATTTGCTATACGCCAGTCCTGTGGTACAGACCCTGTTATTATGGACTCTTTAAAGATTAAAAATAATGGTCTATCAATGACTGTACTTAGTTCCTGCAGTACTCGGGGGTGTATCCCATCCGGGCCCGGAGATTTGTCAATTTTAGTGATTTTTAGACGCCGCTGTACTTCCTGCTGGGTTAAGCAGGTGACATTTAATGGGAAATTTTTATCACTAGTCATATTGGCTGCCATGGGATTTTCTTTTGTAAATACTGATGAAAAAAAGTAATTTAGCAGATTGGCTTTTTCCTCATCCTCATCCACCATTTCACCCAGACTATTTTTAAGGGGGCCAACACTGTCATTTTTTAGTTTCTTACTATTTATATAGTTAAAGAATATTTTGGGATTATTTTTACTCTCTCTGGCAATGAGTCTCTCTGTCTCAATCTTTGCTGCCTTGATTTGCTTTTTACAGAATTTATTTAATTTTCTGTATTTATTTAATGCCTCCTCACTACCTACTTCCTTTAATTCTCTAAATGCTTTCTTTTTGTCATTTATTGCGCCCCTTACAGCTCTATTTAGCCATATTGGTTTCCTCCTATTTCTAGTATGTTTATTCCCATACGGTATATACTGTGCACAGGTCCTATCCAGGATGCTAATAAACGTCTCCCATTTTCTTTGTGTATTTTTGTGTCTCAGGATATCGTCCCAGTTAATTGCACCAAGATCCTCTCTCATCCGTTGGAAATTTGCCCTCCTGAAGTTTAGTGTCCTTGTCACCCCCCTACTACCCATCTTATTAAAGGTTACATGAAAACTTATTATTTTGTGATCACTATTCCCCAAGTGACCCCCAACCCTTATATTTGATATGCGGTCTGGCCTGTTGGTTAATATTAGGTCTAGCAGTGCCCCCCTCCTTGTTGGGTCCTGAACCAGCTGTGAAAGGTAATTGTCTCTCATAGTTGTCAAAAACCGATTACCTTTGCTGGAACTGCAGGTTTCTGTTCCCCAATCTATTTCAGGGTAGTTGAAGTCCCCCATAATAATGACTTCTCCTTGAGTCGCAGCTTCATCTATTTGCTTTACGAGGATATTCTCCATTGCTTCCATTATTTTTGGAGATTTATAACAAACCCCTATCAGTAATTTATTATTTTTTCCCCCTCCCCTTATCTCCACCCACAGGGACTCCACATTTTCATTAAATTCACCTATATTATCACGCAGGATGGGTTTTAAGGAAGATTTTACATATAGACACACCCCTCCCCCTCGCTTATCTGTACGGTCATTTCTGAACAGGCTATAGCCCTGCAAGTTAACAGCCCAGTCATAGCTCTCATCCAGCCACGTCTCAGATATCCCCACCATGTCATAATTATGCTCCAAGGTGATAAAGGGATCCAAACCCTAACCCTACCCCTAACCCTAACCCTGACAAGCCACCCCCCACCATCAAGTTGATAAAGGGATCCAAACCCTAACCCTAACCCTGACAAGCCACCCCCCACCATCAAGTTGATAAAGGGATCCAAACCCTAACCCTAACCCTGACAAGCCACCATCCACCATCAAGTTGATAAAGGGATCCAAACCCTAACCCTGACAAGCCACCATCCACCATCAAGGTGATAAAGGGATCCAAACCCTAACCATAACCCTAACCCTGACAAGCCACCATCAAGTTGATAAAGGGATCCTAACCCTAACCCTAACCCTAGGGATCCATAGGAATTGGCTATTATGTTGACCTGGTGACCAGGACATTCTTCTAATAAAAAGCTTTGTTCAATGTGGACACCCCAAGATATACGGTATTGCTATAGAGTACTAAAAATATAAACTCGTAGAGTATGGACTGTCATATAGGGTTAGGGGTAGGGTTAGGGTTTGGATCCCTTTATCACCTTGATGGTGGGGGGTGGCTTGCCAGGGTTAGGGTTAGGGGTAGGGTTAGGGTGTTCTTGTTTTTTCTTATGGATAGGGTTAGGGTTTTCTTGTTTTTTCTTGTGTTTTTCTATAAAAACGCATGCGTTTTTAATGCAAGCAAACGCATGTGCTTAAAAACACATGCGTTTACATAGACAGCAATGCTTTTTTTGCAGCAAAAAAATTCCGCTAGAAATTACTACAGGTTGCATTTCTGCAAATGAACGCACGCGTCAAAAACCGCATGCGTTGCCGAAAACGCGTCAAAACGCATGCTAAAAAACGCATGCGTTTTTAATGTTAAGTATAGGAAAAAACGCATGCGTTTTTTAGCGCTAAAACGCTGCGGATCAAAACGCAAGTGTGAAACCAGCCTTACTAGGGCAATGGGATCCTCAAGTCTGATCTAGTGGACCTTTTATACTGGTCAATAATCGTTAGTTTCCCAATAATCAGCTTGTCTAACAGAGCTGCCAATCAATGGAGAAACTAGCAAAACGCACTTTCGTCAGGTGAAATGATTACCGTAAGTATGGTTTTATCGTTAGTAGCGCACTTGCAAGCAGGAGGCCAGCCTACCCTTCCAGCTTCCTACTCTGCAGATTGACCATTTGGGCCATTTGCATGTCTGACCCATTAACCCCAACCTGTGCACACTCCCATCGGAGAATACAGAGGCTCTGAAGCGCTTACAAGCTGTAGAGCAAACGGCTTGTAAGCACTCTCTACTTGCCTAGGAAACTGGCCATTGCAGAGGTGGCCGATTAAACTATACAATTAGATATCCCTCTGATCTTTGCAAGCTTAATAGTTTACCTCCATGAGACAACCCTTCTCCAACCCCAGGACAGGAAACATCCTGTAAACAGGACATGTGCTGTCGTGAACAGTGGATCTATGTGCACAGAACCAGCGCAGTGACCATAGAAGTGCGGTCGGCCTGTCTAAATTGGGTATTAAAGAACCACTGATCGGCAGTCATTTACCACCTGCAGTCGGCCTGTCAGTGTGCTGCCTAAGGCTTAAAAAATCTCAGACTACGGTAGTACCTAGGTACATGATGCCTTTGGTTTGCCATGTGCTTGGCAGCGTCACTCAATTATTTTCTTAATTTAATTTTGCAGTAGTAACCAGATTTTTAATTAAACAAAATACAAGCTTAGGTTGAGAATTTGAGTATTTTAAAGTCATGTGAGATTTCCCTTACTGCTAAAATTTGGACTTGGTCCATTTAATACACTTATTTTATTTATTTCCTCTCCCAAGAGTTCTCTGACCTCTTCTATTAGGCTGCTTATATTTCCCTTTTTTTATTGTTTGCTACATTTTTTAATCATAAGCCAGCACAGAAATTGCAGTTTTGTTTGTACAGCTTTTCTCATAACTTTATATTCAGTCTGTAGACAGATCCGCAGGTAAGATTTAATGTCAGCTGATGATGGGGAAATAAGGCCTAAAAATAATTGCTCTTCCAGTTAATGACATAAGATTGATTTATTCTTAGAGGGAAGCAGCCATTAATTTAGCACAGAAAATCCGTCTTGTGCTTCTGAAACCTTGTAATAAATGTGTTTATATTATCTGACTTTAATCGGAGTAACAGGGCAGCGCCACACGTGTCTGTGTCTGCTATCCATTACGTTAAATAGGCCCCGAGCTGCAATACCACGAATAACCTGTGGACAGCTGTGGCGCTGTTTCTGGATAAATGCAGAATTTGTTACAAGGGAATTCAATCTGTCCTTTTATTAATTAAAATTCCTTATTTGTTGATGGTGCACTACCATTTTTTTATGTTGCGTGTCGCCTGACAATCCAGACAGACCCACAATCCGGCACTCGGGCGATCTTTTGTCACTTGGTTCTGCAGAAATAAAAATGTGAGCTATAATTCTGCACTCAAATCCGAAGCGTGAAAGTTGTTGTACATTGAGACTATAAAGATATCTCCAGGGACGTTTTCCCAGCCTAAATACTCATTACATTATGTTTTTATTTTTGCTTCTTTTTTTTTTCCTCTCTCTGCACTCGGCGGTGGAATCTATCACAGCTGAGAAAGCTGCAGTTTTTTTTTTCTTCCTTTTACAGAATTGTTATTTTATTTTCTTAACCTTTTTATATTTGTTGACACCCACCACCTCCAAATTAATCCTCTAATATATGTGCCTAATCTACATGTAAAAAAAAATATACCGTAAATTAGCAATAATTGTTTATTTTGAACTACCCCAAATAAAGGCGGCACCTGCTGCTGTGATTGTGAGCTCTGCTACGAGTCTGCTGGTCCTTTGTGACGGCCATATCTGTGCTCATAGTGGTGTGCCATCTATCTATAGGCATGCTCACAGCTGTACAAATATTTGATTGTGCTTTTTTATTTATTTATTTATTTATTTTTGTAATGAAGTGCAGTACACCCTCTGATAACACTGCTATTGGTCAAATAAGGTCAGTACCAGCAGATGGCCATTCTGACACCGCCACACCGACCCTTGTCACCCGCCGCCCCACATATCTTGTACTATTGATTTTCCTAAACTCTCAGCAGTCCTTTCTGAGAACTTGACAGTATTTTGCAATTGTGAGTGGGATGTGCGTTCTCCGGAATACTAATGGTGCCCTACCTGCTGTGGTCAGTAATGGAATTGGTTTGGAGAAGGTTCTCGGCTAAGGGTTATCATCATGATCCGGTCCATCACCCGAAAAACTCAAATGTATATACTTCTACAAGGTTATATATGGAGGTGACCACTCTTTGGGATCCAAAAACTTTGTCGTCAGAAGTTGTCACTTTTCAGCCAAGGTGGAAGTTTTGTTTAGGGAATTTATTAGTCAGAAACATTTTGGCCTCTGTTCAAAAGCCCTTTTTTAATATATATATATAATACCGTCAAACGTCTGCCGCTCCAGATTCCTGATGGTAGCAATAAATGAGGCAGCTTCGTCACAGTCTAAACTATTTTGGGTCGGAATTTCGCCCAGTGGAAGGTGACAGATTTCCTGAAAGCATCTTGTTCCTAGAGATAAAGTTTTTTCCAGTCCGCGTCACGCAGGGAAGATGGAAGTGATTCACAGTTTTGGGAGGTTGTGGATATTTAGGAACAGGAATTTAGTAATCAAAAGTCATTTCCGGGACATGGGTGGGTGAGAATGCTCCGGACACATGCAGGAAGCCATCTTCAGCCTTGATCAACCTTGTATCGTAATTCTACCCGTTTTCGATGCATTTCTCACATATTAGCGTTCTTTTAATTTTTTTTTCTAGGGACTTCTCACGTGGTTCACCTATTTTGTGTTACTCTTTACTCTGAATCTAAGCATCTGAATTTAAGCACTTAAAACCTTAAAACCCATTTGAGCAGTGACATCAACTTGTAGAGTGTCTGCTCTTATAGGCAGGGTCCTCTCCTGTAGAATATCACCTCTATTGGGCAAGGTCCTTTGTTCTGTAGAGTGTCCTCTCTTATGGGGTGGGGTCCTCTCTCCCGTAGAGTGTCAGCTCTTATGTGTAGAGTCTTCTATCCTGTAGAATGTCAGCTATGTGCAGGGTCCTGTCTCGTGTACAGTGTCAGCTCTTATGGGCAGGGTCCTCTCTTCTCTAGAATGTCACCTCATATGGGCAGGGTTCTTTGTTTTGTAGAGTGTCAGCTCTTATAGGGTGGGGTTATCTCTCTCCTGGGGTGGGGTCATCTCTCTCCTGTAGTGTCAGCTCTTATGGGCAGGGTCCTCTGTCCGGTAGACTGTAGAGGGTCAGCTCTTTTGGGGTGGGGTCCTCTCCTGTAGCGTGTCAGTTCTTATGGGCAGGGTCTACTCTTCTGTAGAACATCACCTCTCTTCTCTAGAATGTCACTTATGTGCTGGATCCTCTCTCCTGTAGAGTGTCAGCTCTTATGGGGTGTGGGTCATCTCTCTCCTGGGGTGGGGTCATCTCTCTCCTGTAGAGTGTCAGCACTTATGGGCAGGGTCCTCTCTTCTGTAGAATATCACCTCGTATGGGCAGTGTCCTTTGTTTTGTAGAGTGTCAGCTCTTATGTTCAGGGTTCTCTCTCTCCTGTAGATTGTCAGCTCTTATGTTCAGGGTCCTCTCTCCTGTAGAGTGTCGGCTCTTATGTTCAGGGTCCTCTCTCCTGTAGAGTGTCGGCTCTTATGTTCAGGCTCCTTTCTCTCCTGTAGAGTGTCAGCTCTTATGTTCAGGGGCCTCTTTCTCTCCTGTAGAGTGTCGGCTCTTATGTTCAGGGTCCTCTCTCCTGTAGAGTGTCGGCTCTTATGTTCAGGGGCCTCTTTCTCTCCTGTAGAGTGTCGGCTCTTATGTTCAGGGTCCTCTCTCTCCTGTAGAGTGTCGGCTCTTATGTTCAGGGGCCTCTTTCTCTCCTGTAGAGTGTCAGCTCTTATGTTCAGGGGCCCCCTTCTCTCCTGTAGAGTGTCGGCTCTTATGTTCAGGGTCCTCTCTCCTGTAGAGTGTCGGCTCTTATGTTCAGGGTCCTCTCTCTCCTGTAGAGTGTCGGCTCTTATGTTCAGGGTCCTCTCTCCTGTAGAGTGTCGGCTCTTATGTTCAGGGGCCTCTCTCCTGTAGAGTGTCGGCTCTTATGTTCAGGGGCCTCTTTCTCTCCTGTAGAGTGTCAGCTCTTATGTTCAGGGGCCTCTTTCTCTCCTGTAGAGTGTCAGCTCTTATGTTCAGGGGCCTCCCTCCTGTAGAGTGTCAGCTCTTATGTTCAGGGTCCTCTCTCTCCTGTAGAGTGTCGGCTCTTATGTTCAGGGGCCTCTTTCTCTCCTGTAGAGTGTCAGCTCTTATGTTCAGGGTCCTCTCTCTCCTGTAGAGTGTCGGCTCTTATGTTCAGGGGCCTCTTTCTCTCCTGTAGAGTGTCAGCTCTTATGTTCAGGGTCCTCTCTCTCCTGTAGAGTGTCGGCTCTTATGTTCAGGGGCCTCTTTCTCTCCTGTAGAGTGTCAGCTCTTATGTTCAGGGTCCTCTCTCTCCTGTAGAGTGTCGGCTCTTATGTTCAGGGGCCTCTTTCTCTCCTGTAGAGTGTCGGCTCTTATGTTCAGGGTCCTTTCTCTCCTGTAGAGTGTCGGCTCTTATGTTCATGGGCCTCTTTCTCTCCTGTAGAGTGTCAGCTTTCATGGATAATCGGTGAGAAGTGGCAGTACAGTAATATTGTTATAAATCTTTCATGTCGCCATATTTGCTGCTTCCGCTATGATTAGATGGTGGTAGATCATGATTCACTATTACGGGTCCTTCAGAAGCCGCTTCTCAGTCAGCGTCGTTAGTCTGCTGCCACAAACCACAGCTCTGAGGAAATGACTGCCGGCTGCCCGTACCCGCGTATCCCAGACTCTTCCTGTGTGGACTCTGCTGGGCCCTCGCGGTGCGCTGTTGTTAGGACCTCCACATTTTATTGCCGCTTAATTGATTATGAGGAAAGACAAAGCGAAAAGGAAAAAGTTTTTTTTATTGCCGTGTGAATTCAGTAAATGGCTATGACAGAAAACGGCCGCCGCATTTCCTCCCCCTCCATCAAAAACTTTTTTTTTTTAACCACAGCTTCTACAACCGCGCCGTAAATGTCATGAATTTTTATTACCCTATTTCATCTCACTTTCTGTCCTCGTAAAAATTGGACCATATTTTTTTTTTTTTTTTGTCTTGCAGTCATTTTCATAGTGCTCGCTTTGCGTAAATGGCCTCGCGGGAGGTAACTTATGCCTCTTACCTCCTGATCAGAACCTTTAAGATTTGTGGTATTTATTATGTACACAATATGGCCGCTTTTGTGTTTTTGTTGTCGTTTATTCCCGGCATGCTTTGCAAAAACTTTAGGAAATTCTAATTTCTTCCCTTGGGCGTTTCACCCCCTTTTTTTTCTTTTTCTTTCCACGTTCCCATGCTTCCTGTGGTTTTTCTGTTTTCTCCCCCACCCCTCATTCCACCCTGTTTGCTTTTCATGTGTTTTTTTGTGTAATATGTAGCAGATGTGAATCCGCGCACACGTATTTGTGTATACAATTACTGTGTATTTATATATCTGGGCAGCGCAACAATACTCGCATTGTCTGTATACTATGCAGTCACTTTTTTTTTGTTGTGGGATAATTGCCATTCATAATAACAGGGGTGAGCGAAGATATCAAAGGTTTTGGAGTCCTGGAGCAGGAGGCGTTTTTGGATAAAGCCTTTAGGTTTGCTGTGTGCACTGTATAACGGTAGAATATTAGTGGACTCTCGGGCAACATTACTTATGTATGAATGTTACGATATTGTTTTCACTTTTTTTTCCTGTGTCCATTAATTGTTGAACTTGATGATGAACTGTGAAAACCCTTAGCATTGTTCATCCTAATCCACCTGATTCATGAATAGAAGGCTTTGTAAACTGGTAGGTGAAGAACTTTGCACTCTCCCCAAAACAGTAAGTTATGTCCTACCCAAAGGCCAGACCCGTGTGGACTGCCTCCTACCTGCCGACAACCCCGGAGCCTCTTCTGATCAGAAAGCTTGGCGCAATGCTCACATGACTACACGGTGCTCCTACCAATTAGAAGAGGTGCTGGGGAGGTGGTCCGTTCACAGGAGTCTTGTAAGCCCGCCTCAGACTACCGACGTGGCTGCCGGACCTGCAAATCTTTGGCGCCAGTATTATAATGTTTCTTAGTAATTTCACCCCTTGCAAAGGAATGTCGTCATTTTCAGGATGATGAATAATTCGCCATCTTTAATTTATGGTAACATTTAATAGTGGAGAACATGAAAGCAAAAAACCTTTTTTAATTACTTCCCCCTTAAATTCTCTCGCTGCCATTGTTGAAGGTTGATTCGGGAGATAGTCTCCATCTTTTGAAGTCACATTTATGGAAGGGAAAAAGGTGTAATGGGTGAACATTTGTTTTTAATTTGTGTTTTAAACACTTTCTATTTTCTCGTGCCATAAAATATCAGCATTTCAAAGGACCGCAAATTAATTGAATTCCTTTTATCTGCAGAGGAATGT
Organism: Ranitomeya variabilis; assembly: GCF_051348905.1. Taxonomy (NCBI): domain Eukaryota; kingdom Metazoa; phylum Chordata; class Amphibia; order Anura; family Dendrobatidae; genus Ranitomeya; species Ranitomeya variabilis. The sequence continues at coordinate 207,919,529 of NC_135239.1, forward strand.
GTTCTGGTCTTATAGGCCGTTAATGGCTTATCACATCGCTTTTATAGTACTTTTGTTGTAGCTGAATGCAGAGCGCTTGTTTTTTAATTTTTTTTATGGTGTTTTTTTTGTCATATTTTTTTCTATCCAGTTCTGATTTCCTCCAAATGGTACCTGCAATTTTAATTACTATCTCACCGATTGGATCTTTTTATTAAACCGTGCTTTTACAAGCCTACAAATGTCGTTTGACACTAGCGGCTGTAACGATTTTGTAATTTTCTGTAAACGTGAAGTGAAATAAATGGTTTTGGGTTTGTTGATTCACGGGAACATTTATTGTAAGCTGTCATCTGCTGCTGGTGATGGCAGCCGTCTTAAGAGGAACGCTGGTGTTCAGAGAGATGCCATCATGGCTTAAGAATTAGAGGCATGCCGTCTTGAGCCTTCAATGTCTAAGGGGGTCTCCGATTCTTCACCAAAGACGGATCTCGGGAAGGTAATGGTCCGATAGTTGTATTTCACCTAAGCTGATTGTTGAAGCAGTTTATTCTACATACTAAAAAAACATGCATGCTCAGCTCAGTGGAGTGTGCATATGTTTGGTGAATCAAAAGAGAAATCTGTTGGACAATAGTTGGATCCAATACACAGCCGCCTTTCTTGCTCCCCTGGCCACCTTTCTTGCTCCCCTGGCCACCTTTCTGGCTCCCCTGGCCGCCTTTCTGGCTCCCCTGGCCGCCTTTCTGGCTCCCCTGGCCGCCTTTCTGGCTCCCCTGGCCGCCTTTCTGGCTCCCCTGGCCGCCTTTCTGGCTATCCTGGCCGCCTTTCTGGCTCCCCTGGCCGCTTTTCTGGCTCCCCTGGCCGCCTTTCTGGCTCCCCTCGATGCCTTTCTGGCTCCCCTCGATGCCTTTCTGGCTCCCATTTTCCGCCTTTCTTGCTCCCCTGGCCGCCTTTCTTGCTCCCCTCGATGCCTTTCTGGCTCGCTTGGCCGCCTTTCTTGCTTTCCTGGCCGCCTTTCTTGCTCCCCTCGACGCCTTTCTTGCTCGCTTGGCTGCCTTTCTTGCTCCCCTCGACGCCTTTCTTGCCCGCTGATATCTTGCTCACCCTCTTGCTTTCTTACAAGTCAGGCAGGAATTACATTTGGTTACTCATTTGACCCCCCCGACACTAATTCTGCTGACGCCATAGTGTAAAGGTGAAACTAATACATGACTTGTGAGGTTGTGATGGAGAAATATCTCATTTTAAAACATTTATCACATGTAAAAGCACACAGTTATGTTTCATATATTTTGTTGCGGTGATTAAGCTGGAAATATCTATCCAGTCTGTCTGCCCCCGACACTATCCATATGAATGTGTGAGATAATTATGGTGTATAGGTCACGGACTTCCTATATGGCTTTTATATTAAAATCATAATACGGCTTTCATACCCCACCAGGCAGCTGCGGCAGTGGGGACAGTCGCACTGTGTCCACCTTACACTGTGTCCTGCCAAAAGCCTGATGTCATTTGCCATATTTATCCCGCTGACCCCTGGGTGAGGGGTTGGCTCCAGGGCAGCCAGTTGCTCAGGGCCAGTCATGTCTGGGAGCTCCAGCTGGGAAAGGATCCTTAAGGTTTTCTGAGGCATCTTCAATTTCACTTGGCCGTGCAATCTCAGCAGAGTGGCAATAATTCATTGCGGCTGTATATTAAAGGTGACCTTGCTCGTCAGCTGGGAAGAGGCCAATGAGCAGGTTATTACTTCCTGCCGCTAAGCAGTCCCATTACACTATTAATAAATATTGTTTTCACCGGAGCTGTGGAATTGGTCGGGTTTTTCATCCCCCCCTCCCCCAATCCCTTCTCTAAATATGAAGGCCTGAAATGTAGAACCTAACTTACCAAAAACAGTGCAGACTGACATAAGCATAGACATGGTGGTAGGAAAGTGGGCGGAGAGGAGGGGTATGAAGCTGCAGGATATAAAAAAAATAAAATAAATAAAATCAGGGACTTTCCATATTTTTTTATTACTTTATATCCTTTAATTATTATATTACATGACTAATATAACTGTGCACAGCCAAATTATGCCTAACAGGCTGCAAAAATGAGCTATGTGTCGCTAACAGGCATGGAGAATGAGTGTGCAATCAGTTCCCTTAAAGTAAAAAGCCGGCCTTGTGACTAATCCTGTGACGGAGCCGCGGTACAATCTCTATCACTATAATAAGGTTATTATCTACCAAGGCCGCTCTCAAACTGTGGGTAATTCAGCCGCTGGTATTTCAGTGTGACCAATATTGCACAACTCGTGACACAAAACTTGGCCCAGAAACTTCATTGTTCTCAAGCAACTTTTTTTTTTCTTTCTATGTCTTTGTTTTTACTTATATATCATAATAATATGTTTATATATAATTTTTTGTTTAATCTTCATTGGAGAAGATTGAATTTTGAAATTGGAAATCCATAATTTAAAAAGCATGGTGCATCCTGTGTAATGGCGCCACCCCACACAACAAATTGACTGATCTTGCTCATGGCCCTGTTTTTTTTTTTTTTTTTTTAACAATATGGTGGTTGTGTAAGGAGTCAAGCAAATCTGAGCCATATACTATGTGGCTGTGCAATATACTGCGTGGCTGAGCTATATACTACGTGGCTGAGCTATATACTACGTGGCTGAGCTATATACTACGTGGCTGAGCTATATACTACGTGGCTGTGCAATATACTGCGTGGCTGAGCTATATACTGCGTGGCTGAGCTATATACTACGTGGCTGAGCTATATACTACGTGGCTGAGCTATATACTACGTGGCTGAGCTATATACTACGTGGCTGAGCTATATACTACGTGGCTGAGCTATATACTACGTGGCTGAGCTATATACTACGTGGCTGAGCTATATACTACGTGGCTGAGCTATATACTACGTGGCTGAGCTATATACTACGTGGCTGAGCTATATACTACGTGGCTGTGCAATATACTGCGTGGCTGAGCTATATACTACGTGGCTGAGCTATATACTACGTGGCCTCTGAGACTCTTTCGCCAGGGGCCTTCAAAAACCTGGAGCTGGCCCTGGCTTAACTGATTAGTCGCGCAGGGCCGGCCGCATCCTGTGTATTCATTGTATTATTCTGAAATCTTCATAAATAAACTACATACATATTCTAGAATACCCGATGCGTTAGAACCGGGCCACCATCTAGTAGCTGAAAAAATAAGGAGTTTTTCAGGATAAGAAAAGCATGGTTTTTTTTGGTTTCTTCTTCCCAGAAACAGCGCCACTTCTGACCAAAGGTTATGTTTGGTACTGCAGTTCGATTCAAGGGAATGAGACTGAGCTGCAGTACCAAACAGCACCTGCAAACACGTGAGGCACTGTTTTTGAAGGGAAACTGCTTGTTTTTCTGATCTAGGATAATACCTTTAAGATTATTTCTATCAAGAATCTAAGTTTTAAGTTTTTCTTTTTTTTTTCGTGGCTGATTGTTTTAATAAGGTTGTTAGCGCCACTAAACCCATTTATTCTGTAGCACATATGGCGATAACCTAAATGTGTTGTCACCAATCAGATTATCTGTTTAATTAGTGCTTGACGACCAATCAGATTTGTCTACACTAACTAGCTCATTGCTGGAAGACGGTAGATCGGCCATGTCCTGTTATTAGGAGCGGCTTATTTTGTAACGTCTTTCTACAATGAAGGGGTTAATGATTGACCATGCTGGGAGTGGGCAGGTAGATGGGTGGGTGGCATTGTCCCTTGTGAGCGGTGGTTTGTTGACTGCTGCTCGCTAGTGAAGAGCTCGGGGAAAAAAACAGAATATATGAAATGATAAATGTTTTGTAAGTGGTTGTCACAGAATTAATTCCATTTCAGGGCCTGTCGACAGCACAGAATCCACTTGAGTTTGTGTCTTGCCGTTTATAATGTCAGTGAACTCCACAATGAAATTATTTGGCAGTAATTCAAACTGCTCTGCGCATTAAACTCAGCTGCACTAACCTACATGTTCCTGCCGGTGGCCGAACCTCCCACCGTACCCAATGTTGGGAAGGGGCTGCCATTTATTGCCCTGGATTACAATAGAATGAGAAAGGTTGTGTTCTTGTACCTAGGGGCCGTATTATAGTAGTTATATTCTTGTACATAGGGGCAGTATTATAGTAGTTATATTCTTGTACCTAGGGGCCGTATTATAGTAGTTATATTCTTGTACATAGGGGCCGTATTATAGTAGTTATATTCTTGTACATAGGGGCCGTATTATAGTAGTTATATTCTTGTACCTAGGGGCCGTATTATAGTAGTTATATTCTTGTATATAGGAGCAGTATTATAGTAGTTATATTCTTGTACATAGGGGCAGTATTATTGTAGTTATATACTTGTACATAGGGGGCAGTATTATAGTAGTTATATTCTTGTACATAGGGGCAGTATTATAGTAGTTATATTCTTGTACATAGGGGCAGTATTATAGTAGTTATATTATTGTACATAGGAGCAGTATTATAGTAGTTATATTCGTGTACATAAGAGCAGTATTATAGTAGTTATATTCTTGTACATAGGGGGCAGTATTATAGTAGTTATATTCTTGTACATAGGGGCAGTATTATAGTAGTTATATTATTGTACATAGGAGCAGTATTATAGTAGTTCTATTCTTGTACATAGGGGGCAGTATTATAGTAGTTATATTCTTGTACATAGGGGGCAGTATTATAGTAGTTATATTCTTGTACATAGGAGCAGTATTATAGTAGTTATATGTTTGTACATAGGAGCAGTATTATAGTAGTTATATTCTTGTGCATAGGGGCAGTATTATTGTAGTTATATTCTTGTACATAGGGGGCAGTATTATAGTAGTTATATTCTTGTACATAGGGGCAGTATTATAGTAGTTATATTCTTGTACATAGGGGCAGTATTATAGTAGTTATATTATTGTACATAGGAGCAGTATTATAGTAGTTATATTCTTGTACATAGGGGCAGTATTATAGTAGATATATTCTTGTATATAGGAGGCAGTATTATAGTAGTTATATTCTTGTACATAGGAGCAGTATTATAGTAGTTATATTCTTGTACATAGGAGCAGTATTATAGTAGTTATATTCTTGTACATAGGGAGCAGTATTATAGTAGTTACATTCTTGTACATAGGAGCAGTATTATAGTAGTTATATTCTGTACATAGGAGCAGTATTATAGTAGTTATATTCTTGTACATAGGAGCAGTATTATAGTAGTTATATTCTTGTACATAGGGGCAGTATTATAGTAGTTATATTCTTGTACATAGGGGGCAGTATTATAGTAGTTATATTCTTGTACAAAGGGGGCAGTATTATAGTAGTTTTATTTACAGTAGGTGACAAAGAGCACAAATTACGGCTCCTTCCATTAAGTAGTGTATGCAATATAGAAACAACGATGGATTTAGTAGAACATTTTACTCTTTCTTTCCAGGTTTTTAGTGCTGTTTGTTACTGGACCGGTGTAAGTGAAGTCACATTTTAGAACAGTGACAACCTGTGCAGTGATCTGTGTGACCGGCGGCTGACACTCACTCACTGTTCTATAGTCTGTGGCATGTGGCGGTGGAATAATTTTTTTTTTGTTTCATTGCCAAGATTGTTTTTAAGCAGAACCGAAAGACCTGACTGCAAAGGGGAATGTCCAAATGTTTACATGACTGACTTCCTGTATGTGATCGTTCTGCCCTTTGGAATAAGCATAAGCATAAGCTGTTTTATGTGGGTATAATGATTGCCATTTTTGTGCTTTTGATTGTTTTTGCTTCTTAAGTGATTTTCTTAGCCGCAGCTTGTGCTCTCAGAAATCCTATAGTCATCTTAAACCGCTGCTTCTTAAAGATTATAGTTAGCAAATTTGCTTCCTCTCCTCTGGAAAAGGTCAATGATTTTTGACTTGGTGCTAGTGGGAGATATCCCTGAATGGCTTAAACAAGAACTTTACCCCCGTGCAATGATGAGGCCTTTAAATTGGCCCTTTTGGGTAGGGGAAGGTTCACCCAGAGGGAGCCGGTTATCTTTGGCTAACCCTTCTTTGTAAAGCTGGCCATGGGGCTCGTTTTGGGAGGGCAGCTGTTTTTCAGGCCTTGTAATATTAGTTTGAGATGAGTGTTATTTCTCAAGGTTGAGATGCACAATGAATTTCATGTCCTGTTCCCCTCCGAATCCTCGCTCTTCTTCTTTTTTAGATTTCCCGGCCTATTGTTCTGCACCCCTCCCATCCCCACAAGTATAAACATGTTTGGATCTGTAATTATGCGGCTAATGGAAAAATGTCAGCGTATGAGAAGCTGTATTGTGCTCTTGCCAGGGGTGGCTGCTCCCAAGTCTCTGGCAACGCTGTGGGCATTGTAACGGTGTACACATGCTGGACACCCCAAAAAAAGAAGAGACGAGGTCACAAAAGAGTTTAGAAGGTGGGGATCTTGGAGGACAATGTGGGGTTAATCCTCTACCATTAGAGATTTTTTTTTCCCAACAGGCCTAATCTGTGTCCAGTTGTCCAAACTAAGCCTGTACTCTTTAAAAAAAAATATATATATATATGTTAAGTAGGAACAAGTGATGGTTATTTGTATTAGTTTTGTCTCGCAGTGTTGTCACATCCTAAAAAAAAAAAATGCCTTGTTTGTTGGGTTGTAGCTTCCCAAGAGCAGATTGGCAAGAAATAGAAATCTATAGTGGCTTTCTTCCAAAAATAGCGCCATGCTTCTCCACAGGCTGAGTGTGGTATTACCGCTTCGGCACATTCACTTCATTCGAGGGTGGTTACAATGCCAGACACATCCCATGGACAGGGTGTGGAGTCTCCTGGAAAATGGCGAGATCTCCCGAACTCTTGGAGGAGTTGGAATTTTTCCTGGGATCTACTAAAGATTCCCTGAGCCCGTGGAAAAAAAAGCTCTTCCCCACTCTCATTGACATGATACTGAGCACAGAGGCACCATCGGGGGGCAAGAGCAGGGTTTGTAGGGTGCTTAGGCAGTAGAGAAGAGGAAATTTTTTTGTAGATAAAAATTTAAAGCTGCGACTCGAAAAGTTGATCTGTATGGGAAAAGTTAGCCATGTGATCTAATGATGGTCAACCCCCAACACCTACCAAACCCATCCTCTTGGAAAGGTTCTCATAAAAAACCCTTTTAAGCAAAAGTTATCCTTTTTTTAATTTAAGATGGGGTGTTCTTTACAAAAAAATGTGTAGCCAGTGCCCCCCTCATACTCCTGTCCCTCTTGTTCTTGTGCACACTGGAGTAGCCTCCTTTTGAGAATAAATCAACAAATTCTCACTCATGTTCTTAAAATTCTTGGAATTGGGAATGTTAGAATTCAGCAATCAGATTTGCAGGACCCTGATAATTGCGACCATATCTGTAATTTGTGGCTGCCAGACCATGGTCGTGAACCTGCTCCCACCTGCCGGCATCCCCTGCACCTCTTCAGAGTAATACGCCTGGTACAGCAGCATTGCGCGGGATGCCGCTGGCAGGTAGGAGGAGGTACAGCAGCATTGCCCGGGATGCCGCTGGCAGGTAGGAGGAGGTACAGCAGCATTGCCCGGGATGCCGCTGGCAGGTAGGGGAAGGTACAGCAGCATTGCCCAGGATGCCGCTGGCAGGTAGGAGGAGGTACAGCAGCATTGCCCGGGATGCCGCTGGCAGGTAGGGGAAGGTACAGCAGCATTGCCCGGGATGCCGCTGGCAGGTAGGAGGAGGTACAGCAGCATTGCCCGGGATGCCGCTGGCAGGTAGGAGGAGGTTTGTAAGGCTCTAGTCCGACTCCAGTGGACACGGATCACCGTCCTGGACGCTGCCTGCAAATCTTTTTGCTCACTTCTAGGGAATGTTTTTAAGAGGCATTGTCCCGCAAAGCAACCTTGTTTTTTATGTGCAGGTAGCATCCCTTTAAATGCCCGTGGCTCCTTAGACTTAAGAAAGAGGATTTTTTGACTCTACCAGTCTTGTGTTTTGTTTTTTTTTGTTCTGTTATTTTATACTGTAGATGATTTTATAGAAATTCTGCTTCTTCAGCTTTTCACATCCTGTCTTACTGAGTAATAGAATTGGTGTCGGTGTTTTCACCACAACTTTGAGGTCTCCCGACCTCATCTTCTCATCTCTTTCCAGCATTTAAAGGATGAATGAAAATAAAGCCTTAAAAGTGCAAAGGAAAAGGTTAAAAAAAATAAAAAAAATTAAAAATGAAAGTTTTTCCTTACATCCTCCTGTGTGCCGGTTCATTTTGCAAACTAGTGTGAAATTAGTATTACTTTTCTTTTAGATAGTGATTTCATTTATTTTTGTTTTTTTCCCTTTTTCTTTCCTCTTTTCCCCAGGAATGTATTAATCTTGATCTCTTTCCATACACTCGCGCTGCCGGTCTAACCAGAATTGGTTTCCTGCCTTAGGTGCAGCTCTCAGTCCTGTTCCTTTTTGTGTTAATGTTTTTCAGCTTCAGAGCATTACCACCGACAAAACAAACTTGTTTCTCCGGATACTGTCCTTTGTCTTTTTCTATAAGCCATTCCAGTGAACGCAAACGGCAAATATTCATCTGAAAGCGCGCAGACCGCAGAATTAAATGTGCAGGCGGAGACAAAGGGTTATTGTCGTTACCTGAAGGCAGTTTATATAGCCCTATTCTACTTCACTGGATATTATGTTTCATCGGTGCATCACAATGTGGGAATATTTAATTGTTTTTTTAAATAGACAACGGCTTAGCCAAAATGTTGCCCATGGTAACCTATTATAATATTTGCTGTTCACATTAGTTTCAAGGCTTCGGATCATTATGGAGACATGACCGCTATTGCCCGATCGGTTTTCAGACAGAATCCTGCAGTTACCTACATAGAAGACAGAGGGCCCTAAAGCAAAGATCAGTATAGGCCTCCATGAGGATGCTGGTATTTTCCAACCTGAACAGAAAGGCCCCTATTTATTACACTAAATACTATTGGGCTCCTTTTCCAACCTCTTGTTTGCCAAACGTACAGTTCCCTTATAGAACCGAGTCTTCTGCAAGTTTTCCCCATCCAGGAGTAAATTGTATGGACCAATCAGGGCTGGGATCCCTCCCTACAGGATCCTGTAGCAGCAGCCTGGTCTCTCTCTATGCTACATATCTTTGGATACTGCTGAAGCTTGACCCCTTTAAAGGTGGTCCTCTTGGATTCCCATTTTTTGTTTTCGGCAGGGTCCTGCAGAATTATAAATCAAACCCCCAATTTGGTTAGAACAATGTTTTGTTTTTTTTAAAGGGAAGCCATCAGAAAATGTCCTTTTGTTCAAATCATTTTTATTTTATAATTTTATATTTGTAGCATATCACAATCTGTAATAAAATTAGAAATCTTGCAAATTTCTTATTGGCCACTTGGGCTTCCTGTTTCAGGAAGCACATGTACATTGGCCACAAAGGTCAGACCCCAGTCATAACTTTTGTATTCAAGTATCTGATATCTACTCAGTGTGTGACGTGGAAATTGTGTAGGGACGAAGATCGGGGTGAGCTGTGACATCGCCTATTGTGATTGGTGGATATTGGGTTATCAGCTGTGTCAAGAGGTGTTATCGGTCAACCTAATCCTTCCTCTGATGATAATGAGACTTCTGAAAACGCTTCGTGAAAGAACAGGAAGTAAAAGTCTAAGGCTATGTGCACACTTTGCGGGGTCCTCTGCTGGTTCTCCCGCAGCGGATTTGATAAATCTGCAGGGCAAAACCGCTGCGGTTATCCCTGCAGATTTATCGTGGTTTGTTTTGCGGTTTCCGCTGCGGGTTTTCGCCTATACTATTGATGCTGCATATGCAGCAATATGCAACATCAATAGTAATGTTAAAAATAATTAAAAATGGTTATATACTCACCCTCTGACGTCCCGATCTCCTCGGCGCTGCACCCGGCGGTCCGGTACCAAAGATGCTGTGCGAGAAGGACCTTCGTGACGTCACGGTCATGTGACCGCGACGTCACGGTCATGTGACCGCGACGTCATCTCAGGCCCTGCTCGCACAGCAACCCTGGGACCGGACGGCCGCGTGCAGCGCTGAGAAGTGAGTATAACATGATTTTTTATTTTGATTCTTTTTTTTTTTACACTAATATGTTTCCCAGGGCCTGGAGAAGAGTCTCCTCTCCTCCACCCCGGGTACCATCTGCACATTATCCGCTTACTTCCCGCATCGTGGGCACAGCCCCATGCGGGAAGTAAGCGGATCAATGCATTCCTATGTGTGCAGAATCGCAGCGATTCTGCACAAAGAAGTGACATGCTGCGGGTTGTAAACCGCTGCGTTTCTGCGCAGTTTTTCCCGCAGCATGTGCACAGCGGATTGCGGTTTCCATAGGGTTTACATGTAAATGTAAACGTTATGGAAACTGCTGCGGACCCGCAGCATCAAAATCGCCGCGGATCCACGGTAAAACGCGCAAAGTGTGAACATGGCCTAAAATAGCCTCAGTGGTCATTGTGAAAATGCAAAACATTTTTTTTTTTTATTCATGAAACAAAAATAGTCAATTTAAACAATGTTATTTCCTGACAATGCAGTTTTTTTTTAATGTCCCACATCCAGGACTGCCCAGGAAACGTATAACTGGATTGACCACCCACTTTGGGGCGTGTTCTATTAAATCCCAGCCCTAGCGGATCAGAACATGCCAGATTTGATGTGATTGGCTCAGAAAATTTAGGACAGTAACAGCAAATTTAGGATTACGTGCAAAATACCGGAAAGCCAAATGAAAACATTAATGGCTTCCAATATCTTGGTGAACTGAATTTACACCATTAGAGAAGGCCCACACTTTCTACTTTAAGATTTCTAAGTTGTTTGGTGTGTGTCCGGTTTTTACATCATTGTGGGCCCCTACTCAATCCCACCCATAAATTGAGACGTTTAGAATGTCTTTTCCTAGATGATGATGAACCCCTGATTTTCTTGGCACACATGCCATTGACGTCTTTAGACACCAAGGCAGATGTACTAAGTTTAAAAAGTACCGTAGACCGCTGCCCCCCATCACTCCCACCCTGAGGTTCCGCTCTGCGCCTCTCTCATGCCCGCCGTTACTTTTGTACTTGAGAGAGACAGCCGAACAACTTGTGATTAATTCATCAAAATAAATAGATACACATTTCTGCCTCTTCACTCTGATTTCTCCTCTTCATTAAAAATGGATGAACATGGAGCCGTGTGCGCCAACTGATAGCGGCTACCCGGCGTGATTATCCTGCCTGTGCATTAACTGTTTTCTCGCTCTCGGACCGTGTATTACCAAGATTCAAGAAACCCCAAGTAATAATTGTTAGTAGAAACGCATGGATTTAAAAAAAATATATATATATTATCCAAAAACTATATTTATTTTCGCTTCTGTTTCCTAGATCATAATAACATGGCTTCTCCTTATATTGTGTGAAGAGGAACCGTCCACTTCAGAAGCGTTTTTTTTAAGCATCGCCTCATCCTCTTCCTCTGTCGAGCGGTATTAATTTATCATTCCCCCTCCTCCAATTCAGTTTACCCTAGGCAACCGTGGGAACCCATACCACATGTGTACATCCCTGCTCGTTGTAAGGGTTTCCTTAAACTATCTGGTACATTCCCACCCGAAAATATAAAATAAGCATAAATAATATTTTCTCCTTTTTAAGTAAAAAAATAAATAAAAAAAAATTATGGAAATCCGTTCCCAAAACCTCATAGTGCGGATATATATATTGGTGTGTGTGTGTATGTATGTATGTATATGTATATGTGTATATATATATCTATATATCTATCTATATATATATACATATATCTATATATGTATACACATATATCTATATATATACACATATATCTATATGTATGTATATATATATATATATATATATATACACATATATATATATATGTATATATATATATATGTGTGTGTGTATATATATATGTGTGTGTGTGTGTATATATATATATATGTATATGTGTATGTATATATATATATATATATTTATATTATATAATGTCTTTGTTTTACATGGGAATCTAATTTTGTTTTCTACATTTTTCCTTTTTAATTTGTTTGAAATTTACATTTCACAATGGTTTTCTTTTCTTTCTCTGGATGGTGTGATAGGAATTTTAACGCGGGCATCGTGTATGAGGCACACAGTCGTGCGGAGGGATAAATCTGCCTCTTGGAAAAAAAAAAAAATCTCTGTACAGGATTTGTGCGAGATTAGAGTGCATTACTCAGTCTTTCTGCTATACAGGGGGGACGGTCTGTGAGACCCTTTGATCAATGCATTGGAGACCTTGGTCATAAAGGATTCTGGGTAAAAAGCAGATGCCTGCATTTAACACAAGTGGCTCAGGCCAATCCTTTTTCCCATTTGGGATCAATTTTCGCTATCCTGCCCGTATGATGCATGTCACGGGGCATGTGCTGCCTGGTGAGTGTACAACCCCATATAATCTACTTCATAGCCTGGCGGTTGTGATATTGCGACTTAAATATGGTTCTTTGTTCCACTAACATGGGTTTTCTTCTATGTAAGCTCAGCCATGTAAATATCTGGTTCATTAGATTTACTTTTTTTTTTGTAATCCCATTTTTATGGAAACAATGGGTACTAATATGTCCCTCCCCCAAGGTTCTGTACAAGCTTTTATACTCCTCAGGGGTGGTATATAAATGCACTGGCCTAATAGTAGTAATGTAAGGGTAAGTTGTGGTCCAGAAGACTAAAAATGTGTCTGCCTGTCTTGATTAAATGGTTGCCTCCCTCAATGGAAATGGATGACACCATGCAGGCTCCCTAGTTCCTATTTACCCCTCATTTTATGAGTTTTTTTTGCATGGCAGCTCGGGGAGGGGGCAATTTAATACCTTATTAGAGTGGTTGTGTTTTATTACACTGCCTTTTCTATGGAAGCGATTGGCACTAATATGTCCCTCCCCCGAGCTTCCCTTCCTGCTCCTTTGGGACAGGATAATGTGCACAGGCCTAATAGTGTTAATCTAAGTAAGAATTAGGAGCCCGAAGAATATGAATCACTGGCCAGTGCTTATTTGGATCTGGAACGGAAATGGCCTTAAGTACCGTTCTTATCCAGAGTTCTCGCCTTTTTATTTTAGCAATAGGAAAGTTGGGTTCGGGCTGTAAAGACAGTCACATTAGGGATCACCCGTTATTTCTGGTGCGTAAGAAAACTAAGAAATGGCTTCATATAATTTTTTTCAGAAAATGTTGACTTTTTTATTATTATTATTATTATTATTATTTATTGTTATAGCGCCATTTATTCCATGGCGCTTTGCATGTGAGGAGGGGTATACATAATAAAAACAAGTATAATAATCTTAATCAATACAAGTCATAACTGGTACAGGAGGAGAGAGGACCCTGCCCGCGAAGGCTCACAATCTGCAATTATAAATAAATTTCTTTTTAATAGCGATGTCACATGTATGTCCTATAGGCAGTCATTGATTTAGGCGTTGGCTATGGGTCCCTGCTCTCCAGTAATGTAAGTATCCAGCTTTTTGCCCTCTGACCCTCAAACTAAAACATATTTCCAGTATCAGTAACTAAGTTCTGGTTCAGATCGCTGAACATCTGGAATATATTAATATCTGTGCAATAAAGCCCCAGCTGCGCTATCATGTGCGAATCCTCGTGTCAGCTTTTCCTTCTCCTCTGGGCACGCACACGCCTCATCTTTCATGCAAATACACCCGGCGTGATACTATGTGCACAGAATATTACCCAGAAAGCAAAATTTGCGTTTTTTTTTTTTTCATAACGAAGACTTCTTAATGAGCATAAGCGAGACGCTGCTATATGATCGTCCTGAACCCTGCAATGATTATTGGCTCCAGCGTAGCTGCATTGTCTGTAGGAGTCTGAGGTCGTCGGCCGTCTCCCATGCTTTACACTGCCGCTCTGCTTGTGCGGATTTACTTCTGTGGATCTTCACAAGCTCTGCAACGTGACAGAGTGCGAGGAAGCGATTTCTATCGCAGCCTGTAGATCTTCAAGATTTGCTTTTAATGGTGAAGGGTATAAGGTGCCATGAACGCTGCGGTCATGAAGGAAATGTCGTCATCTGTGACCTCTAACCTTAGGGCAGAAGATGCCTATTTTTTACAATACGGAGATAAGAGCCTGCCTAACTAATCGTATTGCTGCTTTCCTTCTACTTAAAGGGGTATTCCCATCTCCAAGATCCTATCCTAATATGTAGTAGGTGTAATAATAATATTGGCAGATAAGTCCAATTAGAAATGTAGTATACTTCTTATGATTCGCTATGTCGCTTACATCATAAGTGGTGCATTGCAGTAGCTTAGGGTATAGTTCTTCTGATTCTCTATGTCGCTTACCTCATGAGTGGTGCTTTGCAGTAGCTTAGGGTATAGTTCTTCTGATTCGCTATATCCCTTACCTCAAGTGTTGCATTGCAATAGCTTAGGTTTCCATGGTTACAACCACTCAGTTAGCTGTTACTGGTCGTAACCATGGATACTAAGCTACAGCAATGCACCGCACATGGGGTAAGTGACATAGCGAATCAGAAGAACTATACTATATTTCTAATTGGAGGCATTTGCTAATATGATTATTACACCTACTGCACATTTGGATAGGGTCTTAGAGATGGGAATACCCCTTTAATGACTTAGACGTGGGATGATATTATAAGTACATTTGTATTTTCACCTCCTGGTCTCTACTGAAACAGACACTTAGACAATGCAATTTTTCTCCAGTTCTGCTCTTAACAGTGAAGTTCACGTGGCAAAAAAATAAAATAAAAACCCTCTATTTTGGCAATATTTAGGAAGTTCTGCCCCCGCCCTACTTTGCGGCCTTCCTGTGACCCCTTTTCTGGAGCCGTTTCGACGCTGCGCCTGCAGGGATTGTACTTACACTGTAAAAACATAAACCAGCGGCCGCAGTTTCCTCCGAGCTCCTAATAACTAGACAGATTATGAAACTTTTCAAAAAGTTTTTTTTTTCTGTAAAGTTCCCGTCACCCCTCCTGTTAGTCTGGGATGCCTGTGACCTGATAAAGAAACTACAGGAAACTTCCTCACTAGTTCATCCACCATTGCCAAATATTATGTGCATACCTTAAAGGGGCCACTCACCCCTATGTGACACAAAGTAGTGTAAAGGCAGAGGAGGTTTTTCTAGAACACATTTGATTAAAAATTTATATATATATATATAGCTTCTCCCCATCCTGAAATCACTGATAACAGAGAATAGACTTATCCATAGAGAAGTGAGAATTTTAAGGTTACTGTTCCTTTAAATGTAAAATCTCTGAGCTTGGATAAATCTTCATGGGGACAACCAGCAACTGCACAGAAAAGCCAGAACATTAAGGGAACTTTGGTGCTTTTTAATAAATGAGTCGTCGGAGGCAGTGCCAGAGATTGCCAGCTGTCTGCTTCTCAGCAGGAGTAAATGAGCAAATTATATTATCAGGATGCAAACCGCTATTAGTGCCGTACACGCGGCTCCTAGTCAATTATATAAGGCATGAATATTCCTGGGGAGACCCCGCACACCGTCACCTGTACATCAACAGTCAATGTATACAAGGACAGCGATTCCTGGGATATACTGGCCACCTGTAATCTGTCAGCAGCTGGTAAACGATGGGTTATATAAAATAAAGAAATACAAAAGAATATACTAAAAGAAAAAAATGAACATAACATACACTGATACAGATTGAGGTTTGACCCCGACCACTACAATGGTGGCAATGTGATCGCCGTACCCCAGCTACCTTAATTGCTACGTCCAGCTTCACAAAACCGCTAAAATGATAAATGAAGCAAGTTTGCCATATGAAAAAATGTATAATTGGTGGAGAAAGGTTGATTTTTGATAGGTTGAAAAAAAGACCTCGGCCTATGTAACTGTCATATTATACAAGGTTCTGCTGTTTGGTGTCTCCATAGTAACAGACTACAAATAAGCCTTGTGTAGTCTGATCCTGCAGTCACACTTCCTTGTACTTACAGGATAGGTGATAATTTACTGATTATTGGGGGGTCCGACTGCTAGGACCTGCACTGATGAGAATGGAGCCTCAGTGGGCGTGTGTGTCCTTATGGGGCCATGGTCCACTTCATCCAGCCGCTCCATTCCCTATAGGGAGTAAACAGGGGCGGTCAGGCAGCCACCCTGCCATGCCATCTTGTAACTGGCATGATCAGTGCATGGTCCTAGTGGTGGGACCCCCCGCCGATCATAAGTTATGGACTATCCTAAGAATTAGTGATTACTGCAATTATTTTAACCACCCATCACCTTTATAAAAATGACTGTAGGAAAAATGGCTGCAGGATTAGACGATACAGATTTTTTTGTTACCATGGAGACACACAAATTCGCATTGGTCTTGGAGGTTAAGGTGATCGTAGACTGTAACCTGCTTTTGACATCATTCTGCCTATTAGTCCACCAGCCGGCTGCAGCCTAAATGGTGCGATATTCGATAGACCTGGACAGCACAAATCGAATTGCTCCTCTCTACATGTCACATTAGTTTTCCTCCTATCACATGCAGAAAGTCTGCCATGAGCAATACGTGCGAGTCCGTCTCGTACTGCCTGTTTTCCCATGGCACTTGATATAATGCCCCGTGAAAGCTGCTGCCCACATTCCTCTCTAAGGAGTTGCCCGGGTGCCACACAATGCCATGCAGTCTGGACTGTTGGTAATAACATTGTTTGTTTGTTTTTTTCTGGTTTTTGTGGACGTAACGTGACAGAGGACAATGTCGTCTGTTTACAGAAAGGGCGGGGGCGCTTACCGAGAATGTGGGGGTGAGACCGCTGAAAGGTGAGGGCCCCCTTGTTTGTGGAAAGATGGTTGACATTGGGTATGGTGCCAGCTTTATCAAGACAAGATGATAAAGTCTATGTTTCCGGGAGGAACCTCTGCTGCGTGGAACATGATGGTTGACACCGGGTATGATGCCAACTTTATCAAGACAAGCGGATGAAGTCTCCGGGAGGAACCTCTGCTGCGTGGTACTTGATGGTTGACAGTGGGTATGATGCCAACTGTATCAAAACAAGCAGATGAAGTCTCCATCTCCGGGAGGAACCTCTGCTGCGTGGAACATGATGGTTGACATTGGGTATGATGCCAACTTTATCAAGACAAGCGGATGAAGTCTCTGGGATGAACCTCTGCTGTGTGGAACATGATGGTTGACATTGGGTATGATGCCAACTTTATCAAGACTAGAGGATGAAGTCTCCGTCTCCAGGAGGAACCTCTGCTGCGTGGAACATGATGGTTGACATTGGGTATGATGCCAACTTTATCAAGACAAGCAGATGAAGTCTCCGGGATGAACCTCTGCTGTGTGGAACATGATGGTTGACATTGGGTATGATGCCAACTTTATCAAGACAAGAGGATGAAGTCTCCGTCTCCAGGAGGAACCTCTGCTGCGTGGAACATGATGGTTGACATTGGGTATGATGCCAACTTTATCAAGACAAGAGGATGAAGTCTCCGTCTCCAGGAGGAACCTCTGCTGCGTGGAACATGATGGTTGACATTGGGTATGATGCCAACTTTATCAAGACAAGAGGATGAAGTCTCTCTCTTCAGGAGGAAACTCTGCTGCGCAGCACATCAAGCCTCTGACCTTGGACGTCACATGGTTGTGTTGCGGATTGCAATATAGCTCCTGTGCTTAACTTTATATACCCTACACTAGAGTAAAATATTGTGCTGCCGAGTACTGGAGGGGATACAGCACTTTCTGTAGGGCTCCTAGGCACCATACTGCTCCATAGTATGCATTAGCACTTTAAATCCCATTGTGTCTGTATACTGCTCGCACTGAAAAGAACCCACCTGGTAATAGTGGTTCCCGATCTTCCAATGCTTGTGCATATCTGTGTGCACAGAATCCCCCTTCCCACCTCAAAAGAAATAAAAAATAAAAGTTCTATATTTCAAAAATAACAAAATCAGTTTTACTATTGCGAATATTTTTTTTAAAACATTTATTTTGCTGCTTTTTTTCATCCTCGTGAGAGAATTGTCCTCCCTGTCAGCGCCGCTCCGTCACTATTCACCACCCAATTTTTCGAGCTCGCAGTTTCGTAATTGCAGGTTTTTTGGTTAAGTGGCTTTCGCGGTGTTAAACTTGACTACACGCTCACCTCTACCGCATCTCTCACAGATAAAAACACACGCCAGCCAACACCGCTAATCTTCTGCCATTTCCTCATTTGAATGGGAGCCGCAGACTTGATTAACTGTGTTGCAAGAGCAAAATTGGGGGTTAGCCGCGAAGCAGCCACTTAGCGCTTTAATAGCCGGGATTGGCGCAGGAGAAGCTTCTCACAGTTTATATTTTTAATGTTACATTGTATCACACGGTTATTATACTCAATCCTGGCGTAGATCATGGCGTCCTCATCCCGATATGAAATAGATGCAGAACTTTTTTATTTTTTTAATTTGTGGTTGAGTGAATCTCCAAAAATTCGATTTCACCTTAATCCAAAGTGACCCTCAACCCCTATCCCAGCTCCCCAGTCCTCCATGTGGGGGAACTGCATGTTATTACCCGCATTCCTCATGGTGGGTTTGTGTCCTTTTCACTTTTTTTTTTTTTTTTTTTATGTTTGTCTGCAATTTGCAATCAGCTTTTTATTAGTTAACTTCTGTGCAACTTTTGTGGACTTGCTTTGGATGTGACTAGAGTAGACAAAGAAACAAGTTTTGCACAGCACATTTTTTATCAGCTTTTTCAGATCTTTTGCTGCCAGTGCAGACCGGAAGCTTTCTGACCATAGGAAAAAAAAATAATTTCCTTAGCATCACAGACTCGGGTGTTATCTGTCCAGTTCTGCACCTCGGGCGCTCGCCCTTATATTGCAGATTTGTCAGGACTGCGGGGGGAGCCACATAGAAGTAATGGAAGTGACCCGTAGGTTGTTAATGGCACATAAGGATGTATTGTAATGCCTGGACCCGTAGGGTGATAATGGCACGTAAGGATGTATTGTAATGCCTGGACCTTTAGGGTGATAATGGCACGTAAGGATGTATTATAATGCCTGGACCCGTAGGGTGATAATGGCACATAAGGATGTATTGTAATGCCTGGACCCGTAGGGTGATAAGGGCACATAAGGATGTATTGTAATGCCTGGACCCGTGGGGTGATAATAGCCATAAGGATGTATTTTAATGCCTGGACCTGTAGGGTGATAAGGGCACATAAAGATGTATTGTAATGCCTGGACCCGTAGGGTGATAATGGCATAAGGATGTATTGTAATGCCTGGACCCGTAGGGTGATAATGGCACATAAGGATGTATTGTAATGCCTGGACCTGTAGGGTGATAAGGGCACATAAGGATGTATTGTAATGCCTGGACTTGTAGGGTGATAGTGGCACATAAGGATGTATTATAATGCCTGGACTTGTAGGGTGATAATGGCACATAAGGATGTATTGTAATGCCTGGACTTGTAGGGTGATAAGGGCACATAAGGATGTATTGTAATGCCTGGACTTGTAGGGTGATAGTGGCACATAAGGATGTATTATAATGCCTGGACTTGTAGGGTAATAATGGCACATAAGGATGTATTGTAATGCCTGGACCCGTAGGGTGATAATGGCACATAAGGATGTATTGTAATGCCTGGACTTGTAGGGTGATAATGGCCCATAAGGATGTATTGTAATGCCTGGACCCGTAGGGTGATAATGGCACATAAGGATGTATTGTAATGCCTGGATTTGTAGGGTGATAAGGGCACATAAGGATGTATTGTAATGCCTGGACTTGTAGGGTGATAGTGGCACATAAGGATGTATTGTAATGCCTGGACTTGTAGGGTGATAATGGCACATAAGGATGTATTGTAATGCCTGGACTTGTAGGGTGATAGTGGCACGTAAGGATGTATTGTAATGCCTGGACCTTTAGGGTGATAATGGCACGTAAGGATGTATTATAATGCCTGGACCCGTAGGGTGATAATGGCACATAAGGATGTATTGTAATGCCTGGACCCGTAGGGTGATAAGGGCACATAAGGATGTATTGTAATGCCTGGACCCGTGGGGTGATAATAGCCATAAGGATGTATTTTAATGCCTGGACCTGTAGGGTGATAAGGGCACATAAAGATGTATTGTAATGCCTGGACCCGTAGGGTGATAATGGCATAAGGATGTATTGTAATGCCTGGACCCGTAGGGTGATAATGGCACATAAGGATGTATTGTAATGCCTGGACCTGTAGGGTGATAAGGGCACATAAGGATGTATTGTAATGCCTGGACTTGTAGGGTGATAGTGGCACATAAGGATGTATTATAATGCCTGGACTTGTAGGGTGATAATGGCACATAAGGATGTATTGTAATGCCTGGACTTGTAGGGTGATAAGGGCACATAAGGATGTATTGTAATGCCTGGACTTGTAGGGTGATAGTGGCACATAAGGATGTATTATAATGCCTGGACTTGTAGGGTGATAATGGCACATAAGGATGTATTGTAATGCCTGGACCCGTAGGGTGATAATGGCACATAAGGATGTATTGTAATGCCTGGATTTGTAGGGTGATAAGGGCACATAAGGATGTATTGTAATGCCTGGACTTGTAGGGTGATAGTGGCACATAAGGATGTATTGTAATGCCTGGCAGCTTGCGTTGTCAGTCTTCACTGCAGCTTTAGCATTTTATTTGGGTGGATAAGACATAAGCGGACACATTGGCCACATAATATAATGTAATGATGCACAGGATTTTCTGGGCCGCTGTCCCTTCCCGCTTTGTGACCCCTGGTCTGTGAATGTCTTTTCGCTGCCGTCATATGGTGTGCGCCCCCGGGGGCAGCGTGCTGGAATATCGCTAGCGCAGCTGGATGTTTTACACAGGCAGCTTTTTGCTGCTGTCTGGCCGGCGTTGCCCACTCCTCGGGCCGGTACCTGGAGTCTCCCCAGGGGGCTGACTCGGATTCTTTTAAGTGCTCAACCCTTTTAATAATTCTGGTGGTTTGTAATTTATTTATTTTTTCTTCTTCAGCCAAGTTGGTTACGTTGCTGGGAGAATGATGGAGGAAGTAGTAGTGTCTGAGGGTTTGTTTAACCGTCTGGGTAATGCGGCGTAACCTGAGCCAAATACCAAGCGCAAGTGGTGAGAAGTGATGGGAAAACACTACCGATACACGACGAAAGGGGGCAGATGACACTGCAGGGGCCTGGGAAAGGTGGGTGGTCACCCCATTAGGGGCTTCTCCCATTTTACATAAAATAATGAATTATTTGACACCACAACCCATTTTAAGACTAATATGAAATAGATTTATGGCTGCTGGGAAACTACTACTGCCATCATGTCTATTCATCCACCATATACACACACATCTTTGGTTGCTATCCCTGTCTTGTAGCACTTAAAGGGCCTTTGACCTGTACACAGTCTGTTCCCGAGCTGCAGATTGCCTTAGACTTTGTTCACACAAAAATAAAATTTGAGAATTTTGTAGGATAAATGCTGAAAATTTCCTGCCGCTTTAACCCTTTGCACTGCGCAGTGTGACCTACATGCACATACTCTCTTAAAGGGGTCCTCCGTCACTGCTGAGTCCCACATTTGGAGAGGATTTTGTGCACATACATCGACATGGGTGCAGCTCGCCTCCTTCTCTAGAAGCTTAAAAATTTTGCAAAATAAGAATCCAATAAACCAAGTGATCAGAAACCGAAATATAAAGTTATGACATCATCACACAACTAAAAAATGAGAGAGGCCGCAATAGACAGACAGTGAAGGGTTGGATTTTCTGGCAATGCACAAAGACATATGGTCCAGGAGGAGGCCCGTAATACCCCCCGTGAAGTTCAGCTTCGGTCTGTCCTTAGTATAGGGCCATATGTAAAGCTCCACAAGCCCCCCGGCAATTGGACTCTGCAGAGGGCGACGTTGCGTTCCCGTGCGGCTCCTGGGACGTCCGTCCCAACCCAGAAATGCAGATTTCTTTTCTGTTACTTTGTAATTTGGACTATATTCCCCCCATCCCGATAATCCCAGATTTAGATCGACTTCACACACAGATTTGTGCACATCACATTTTAAAATATGCATAAGAAAATAAAAAACCCATAAAAAACGTCTTGCGACAAGATTCCTATTCACTCGGATGATAACTCACCCATAGTTTACAACATGTGGTTTTTTTTTTTTTTTGTTTTAGAGTTTTGAAACACGTTTCATAAAAAGCATCATGTCAGTTCTGTGGCATTTTTTCTACCTGTAAATCCTGACAAAACACGCGTTTTTGCCACTTTGTTTTTAATCACAGTTTATAACAGTTTTTGCAGCAAAAACTCTAAAAACAACAAAAAACAAAAAACCCCTCCCCGTATTGCAATTAAAAAGGCATAAAAACTGCATTAAAAAATGTCTTTTAGAAGCTTTTTTAACGTGGATTTTTCATATTGAAAACTCACCTCAAAGAGGTCCGTGCAAAGGTATTTTTTGTAACTTTTTTAAGCCCTAATATAAAAATAGACCTCCATACCCATTAACCCAGAATAATCAGCGTGGCGGGCGTCTTGTGCCTCCAGCTGGCGCTTCAGCCGGTATATAAAGAACAGTTTGCTTCATTACAAATGTACTATGACGGTAGATGTGTATAATTCATACTATTAGTAGAGGAGGAACAGAATGCAGAGCGGCACGCTTTTCCCCAGCTGTCCTGTGCGAACGCGGGGGGATGCTCAGCGACGGAGGTGCGGCGCGTTTCACCCCGTTGTGTGGTTTGATGCATTGTCTGCTCCCCGTCTTCCCATCTGCTGTGCGCTCGGCACAATGCGGGCAGGTGAGGCGATGAGGAAGAACAAGACTTCCAGCCTGACTGGCGAGGAATAAGAAAAAGAGGCCGGAGTGAAATGGAGCCGCGCTGACTAACTCCAGAGGAATGAGCCGTGCTATTTCTCCAGGTGCTGCATACCGGGGGGCACATACATCATCCTACCTCACAACGCTGCCCCATCCGCTCATACCAGGTGCAGGCGGCATCGAGCTGCAAAATATATGAGCCAAAACCAGCGCCCGGTATTAACCCCTACATTCAGTTTGGACTTAAAATTGTAAGCAACTTAAGCGTAAAGGAATATTCCCATTTTATGAAGTGATGGCTTGTTGCGGAAGTCTGATCTTTGGACCCCCATTAATGGGGAGAATGAGGGTACTGTACAGCCTCGCTCCTGACCACCCACACGTGTGCAAAAATCTGCAGTGATCTACATCAATGGGGTAACGTTGCAGTTTTTCATGGCCCCTAGGAAATACTGTGCCATAGAGCTGTTGCCAACCCTTTAGTGGTGGTCCCAGAGATCGGACCCCTCTCATCAAATAGTATTAAGTCCTATCAATGTAAAGTTCTGCTGTTTTCTAATCTACATTGTCATCGTTTGTAAGATCTCTGCTTGCTATCAGTGATAATCTATTGAGGCAGAGCCAAGTGTTCCCCTTCACTGACAAGGAGAGATCTTATACACAGTGAAAACTCAAAATACGACACCTATTTAGAAAGCTGCGATAAGTCGTTAAATATGGGATAAAGTAGTGACCATGCGAAAAAGAGAACACTGGCCTCACCGCACCCTGAAATGGCTGATAACTGGGAGCAACGGATAAAATTCACCTGCACAACTAATGGAGAATATCTGTTCGTTTTTATGTTCCTTTTAAAGACACTAATGGACCCTGAGTACCAGACGAGGTCACAGTTCAGCATCGCAGACGAGCTTCAGATCGGACTGTAAAGCGTATTCTGCAAATTAAATTACTGTACATGATTCACCAGAACCTTCAGCCGTTACTTAGTCTTGTAGGTGGTGGATTTACTGTAATTTAGAAGTTTCCTTTTTTCTGTACTGAGATCAGAACATCACGGAACAGACTTTATCCCATTTTTCTGGCACCTTGGTGTCGCCGATAGATAATGTGACTGCTATGGGTACGTTCATCACGATCTATCATTGGTGGTCAGTAAGCCCACTCTAAGACACCTATAAAATGACAATTCCCCCAGAGCCAAGTAGTCAGTGGAAGTTGAAATTGGCCCTTAAATATGTGGTTTGTTTACAGCTGCCGTCTTATTGGGCCACCAAGAAGTTTTGGGCTCCATGGACTCCTGGATGTTGCCAAATTGGTTCCTGATATATTAGCATTGTGTCCATTTCTAAGGCAGTTATCACAAATCCATGAAGCACTGACCATGCTCGAATCGGAATACCTGTCCTGACCACGGCGTCCCCTAACCGACGCTAACTGCCTTACAGGTGCATATAGGGTGGTAAGTTCAGGCCAGCAGACCTGGTGGTCAGCCAAGAGTTGCCCGCGCTCACTAGGGATGCTGTTGGTGGGAATGACAGGGTGCCACCAACCCTCCTTTCAGACTGGAACATTTAGACCTGATTGTGCCAACAACCAGCTGTGCCTTCCAAAACTGGTCAACCCCCACCACCACCAAAAAATGCAAAAATAACAAGCCAGAAAGTCAAGAAATAAACACCAGATAGTACGTGAAGAAGATGTTAGGACTTGTTTCTGCATCTGCAGGTGTTGCATCCTCCTGCACTCCAGACGTAGCCTACGGATCAGTAGACTGCGTTCAGTGATGGGCCATTATTGATGAATCTCTACAGCCTGCAGGTTCCACAGATTGGAAAGACGGTGTCTGGTAGTTGCGCAGAAGACTTCTGAAGGACTTTGCCGTCAGTGCGCAGCTTACTGCATTCTAGGTCTCTGTTTTATTGATGACGAGCCCCCTCCTGTACCCAGGTGATGCGGACTTCATGGAATGGCGCTCCAGGCACCGAGACGTTCTCAGCGTGTGGATCTCCGGGAGGAATACAGTACAACATGGAGAAAACATTGGTTAAAAAAAGTTATTTCACAAGAAGTGCTCAGGAGCCCCCACACATCTATAATTCATCGCGTTCATCAGTTTTAAATACAGCAAAAAATATATATAAACATTGGACCTAGTAAACAAAAATATCTTCAGATCTTTTAATCCATACTAAAACATGCTCCCGGGAAATTGTAACACAAGATCACGTGAAGCAGATACATTTGTAAGATTTAAAGAACCTTCTTATCCTCTGTCATTTTCATGGGATCTTCCTCCACTGATTTCTCATTTTATCCCTTCTGATCAAGTCTCTTTAACTGAACTATAAGCCCTATTGGTAGAGAAGAGTAATCCTCATCTAGTGCCCAATCTGTCGGCACAGATTCTCCTGGCGACTTGTTTCTTCTTCTATAATCGATCCCTCTCGGCACACTATAATAGTCCCATGACTCACTTTCTTTCTCGTAATGTAGAATTCTTTTAAGAAGATTTGTAAGTTGCCAAAAAAAGGTATTTTTTATTCCTGATGTAAAATGCTGCTGTTAGGAATCCGGTGAGGTTTTCCTTTTATTTCTGCTTCTCTCCATTCTTGAGATATGGACTGTATGTAAATTTAATTTTTTATCAACTGGGTGTGGTCTTAAAGAAGTTGTCCATGGAAACATTTATGACCACACCGACTCAGATAAAAATACTTAATTTACATGTAGGGAAGAGAGGGCCGTATCTGGTACATATCAGCAGCATTTACACGAGGGAAAAAACTACATATTTGTGGTGTAGAAAAAATAGGAGAAAAAATGGAGTATCAAATTATTATGATAAAAAAAGTACAAATTTTATTAAAGTATCAACATGTAAAGAATATTTTGAATAAAATGACATAGAGCAAGACAGGCACAAAAACAAGGTCATGTGCGAAGCCTGTAGCATATTGTAGCATAACCCTCATATGTTTAAATAATCGAACACTGGGAATAAAACATTGAATGTACGCTGACAGATATTGTCCGAAAAATGTAATAGTGAATAACGTGCAAAAGCTTACCAGCTGACACAAGCACAGACCCTGAGCCGGATGGCAGGAACCCCGACGCGCGTTTCGTGTGCTCACAAGCCACTTTCTCAAGATGATCCCCTTGTTTTTTGTGCCTGTCTTGCTCTGTCATTTTACTCAAAATACTCTGTACATGATGATACTTTAATATTGTATTGTTAACGTTGTTACTTATGACTGTTGTTTGAAACTGTTAAGTGCTGCTGAATATGTTGGCGCTATATAAATAAAGATTATTATTATTAATAAAATGTGTACTTTTTTATGATAATAATTTGATACTCCGTTTTTTTTCTCCTATTTTTTCTTAATGCTTTTTTGGAGTTGAAAAATATTTCTTTAATGGTGACCTATTATTAGTAATACCGCCTTCTACATTGAGAATGCAACTGAGATTATTTCTGTGCATATTTCTGGTGTATCAGTAGATGGAGGTTTTCTGTCAGTGGTTTTTATGTACGTAATTTACTAAAGGAGCAGCGGTACTACTTTATTTTATTTATTTTTTATGAGGGGCTTTAAGCTTGGACCTCTCACTGTGACGCTTAGGAAGATGGGTAATAGTCATGAGTTTGACAGCTGCAGCCCATGCATGGTTTGCCTGTTTGTGTTGCGGCTGTCAAACATGCGCTACGTACACTCTAGCGTATTATTCGAGCACGCTGAAGTCACTAGGTTAGCACCAGGGCCGGACTGGCCATTTGGCAAATCTGGCAAATGCCAGAAGGGCTGGTCTGGTCATGGGCTGCCTTGTGTGCTACGTTGTTAACAGAATCAATGCTCTCAAGACATCCATACTGTTAAGAGTTGTGACAGAGCACAAAGCCAGTCACTCCGTCACTTATCCCAGCATGCCATGGGTATCATTAGAAATATTGGTCTTGTAGTAAATCTTCCTTTCCTCCATGCAGGGTAATATTAGTGATATATCCCAACCAGTTATTGGGGACGGGGACAACATGGGCCTGTGTGATTTCAAATGCCAGGACTGAATTTCAGCCCCAGTCCGTACCTGGTTAGCACCCGAGCGTGCGCTAATAACACCTTAATCCCAGCACGGTCTCCCATCGCTATTGGGTATGGATTTTCTATTGTGATCGGTCCCACCAGGTACTGTTCTGTCAACGCGACCACAAAGTGGTGGGCTTAAACAGTTTTGGGGGTATTTTTGGTAGAGTGGTTATTTTGGAAGTCAAAATTTTAGAAGAAAACATGTGTCGCCTTGTAAGTAACATAAAGAGTCTAAGTTCTTGGACTATTAAAGATATAAAAAAACAATAATATTTGAAATGCAGGGCAATCATTGGACAATAACAGTTAATAAAACATCTCCTGCGTTTTACGTTCTTAACTCAAGAGAAGTTTGTCCTTGAAGATCCAATTATTACTGCGCCCTAATTTAGTGCTGACCTTCCCTTCTGTCGTTAGTGCCGCTCGCGATTTTAACTTGTGCTCACCCTACGGTATTTTATTAGCCCTATCACATTGAGAATGTGCTCTCAATTATTGGAATCAAAAACTAAGATAAATCAGGTGACCTATGCACTTCATTGTAAATCAAAGAGCTGAACACCATACTTCACCCCATAAGGTCCATTATGGTAGAGATAAAATAAATGAAATAAATCTAAAATAGGAGTTAAAACTTACCGCTAGAAAAGTAGAAAAAAAAAAAAAAGGTTAAATCGCACACGAATATTTCCTCTGTTGTCAAAGGAAAATAACATTCTCCAGCATTTTGAAGAGTTGTTAACAGGTGCAAATGACTCCAGCGTCTGGATCAACAACGTGTCAGTTGTGTGTGTGTAAAACAGAACGCAAAGCCTTCATCTAGAGAAAGAGGCCGATTGTGTAATGAAGAGGATAAATTTCACTTTTGTCCACACTTTCTGAAAGTAGCACCTGTCTGCAAAGAACATTTGGCCCAGCAAGTGTTGTCAGTTGTGGTCAGCAATCTGTAGAGCAACATGTCCTGTCTGTACTGACAGAGGTTAAGACTCGTTCAGCCTCACTCAAGCTACTGTGTTCACAAGTTAAGTAGAGAATTTGTGCTCTACCAGTACAGTAAAAGAATATAACTACTATAATACTGCCCCTATGTTCAATAATATAACTACTATAATACTGACCTATGTGCAAGAATATAACTACTATAATACTGCCCCTATGTACAAAAATATAACTACTATAATACTGCCCCCTATGTACAAGAATATAACTACTATAATACTGCCCCCAATGTACAGGAATATAACTACTGTAATACTGCCCCCTATGTACAGGAATATAACTACTATAATACTGCTCCTATGTACAAGAATATAACTGCTATAATACTGCCCCCCTATGTACAGGAATATAACTACTATAATACTGCCCCCTATGTACAAAAATGTAACTACTATAATACTGCTCCCTATGTACAGGAATATAACTACTATAATACTGCCCCCTATGTACAAAAATATAACTACTATAATACTGCTCCTATGTACAAGAATATAACTACTATGATACTGTTCCTATGTACAAGAATATAACTACTATGATACTGCTCCCTATGTACAAAAATATAACTACTATAATACTGCCCCCTATGTACACGACTATAACTACTATAATACTGCCCCCTTTGTACAAGAATATAACTACTATGATACTGCCCCCTATGTACAAAAATATAACTACTATAATACTGCCCCCTATGTACAGGAATATAACTACTATAATACTGCTATGTACAAGAATATAACTACTGTAATACTGCCCCTATATACAATAATATAACTACTATAATACTGCCCACTATGTACAAGAATATAACTACTATAATACTGCCCCTATATACAAGAATATAACTACTATAATACTGCCCCTATATACAATAATATAACTACTATAATACTGCCCACTATGTACAAGAATATAACTACTATAATACTGCTCCTATCTACAAGAATATAACTACTGTAATACTGCCCCTATGTACAAGAATATAACTACTATAATACTGCTCCTATCTACAAGAATATAACTACTATTATACTGCCCCTATGTACACGAATATATCTACTATATTACTGCCCCCTATATACAAGAATATAACTACTATAATACTGCCTGTATGTACTAGAATATAACTACTATAATACTGCCCCTATGTACAAGAATATAACTACTATAATACTGCCCCTATGTACAAGAATATAACTACTATAATACTGTTTTCTATATGGATACTGTCATACATTAGATTATCTGGCTACATGGTCTGCCCCATCTGATTTACAGAACAGGATTACATTGTTGCATTCCTTTCTTACTCCGCCGTTGCAGATTTGTTCTGATTTCTTAGTTGAATATTTTGGGAAATTCCTTTACAGTCATGGCTTCCGCTCGGTGGCTCTGGACGTGTCCGGTGGTTTCAGTAATTAAGTTTAGAAGTCATTTTTCTGTGGCCGTGCCGGTGCTTCATCATGCGCTGCATGTCCCCGGTGCGGCCGCTCCTTAATGTTTTCCCAGCAAATGTGTTTGTTCTCCGGCCACTGAAGGAAGATTCGAGGATGAATGATTAGCGTTTTGGGAGCGGCAGACATTACGGAGATCCCAGGCGCTCCTGCCTCTGTGGTTTCTACAGCAACTGAAGGCCTTTGGTACCTCATGTTTTCGCAGTTCAGTCCCAGTAATTAAGACGTGGAAGATGCAGAATGATTCAGGAGCTATAGGGAAATGGCAGGAGAAGGTGACGCTGAGTGATTGGGACCACGAGCGATTGTGCGGAGACGTTGGCTGCAGGTTAGCCGCAAGAAGTTGGAGATCTGACCTCATTTATCTGTTGTGCGGACCATAAAACTGCAGTCATCCATCTGAGCTGCATCCGTCCAGCTGCCGGGCCTCGCCGCTCGCTCTGCAGCAGTGCAGTCATCAATCCGGATTTTTTTTTCTTTCCTTTTGTGCGATTATAAAGTGCAAATCTGCCTTAAATAAGAACATAATAAAATTTCATAACACCGCAATCGAACAACCGGTCAGAACGTAGAGGACCCTTCACAGTGGGATGTCTCTAAAGGGGCTACCTGGTGTGTTAAACCCTCTTCTCAAATTTTCAGAATAAAGGATGGAATATAGATTGTTATTAAGACCCTCCTTAACTTACTGTAGTAGACTCTTGCTCTGGAGAATTCTGAGCAATGTTTTCCATGGACCATTGATTTTAATTGGCACTGTGTAATACTCCATTTCTCCTGCGGGGGCACTGCTGGAAAACGCAACACTTGCAATTAGATTACAGGAGATTGTGGTTGACCGGTGAAGGTTCATCAGCTGGATACTGCAAGATTAGCTTTTTGGGGGTTGTAGAAGAAACTCTGAGAAAGCGTAATACTCAAAATTTTAAAAGCCAATCTTGTAAAAATTTGACTAATTTTAATTGTTGGCTTTTGATTCGTGACTGGTTCATTAAAAATGAAAAGTAATCGACTGAAGCCGCCCCTATTAAAATATTTCTAATACACTTGCATGATACATTTTCCTTTTGTTCCTCCTGTCGTTGACATGTCTGCAGCACTTCTTTTACAAGGAGGGGTCTTCTGCTGATGTCACGTGACCACAGTGGCCAATCACTGCAGTCCATTGTGTTTGACATCACTTGTAGCCACAAAAATAAAAAATTGCATAAATGTGCCCAATCCTTTTGTCATAAATGTGCCCAGAGGTCCAGGTAGCGGAGATATGAGGAGGTGCTACATGATACAAATCAGTGACATGTAAAGGAAAAAATGATAGATCGAAAAATATATCAAACTGGTAGACAAATAATTATAAAAAAGATGTATATTCATAAAATAAAAAAATATATAAAATCATGTAAAAATATATCTAAAATAGATATAAAACTTATAGAAAAGATATAGCCACCAAAATAAAAAAAAAATTAGAAATATAGCTATACCGTAGAATGTGTATAAAATAAGTATAAATCTCAAAAAAGTGCATGTATCAATGTAGAAAAACAATCAAATAGATATAAAACTTATATAAGATATATCCATCATACAAAAAAATAGAAAAATGGATATGGAATGTATAGAAAATGTAAAAGTGATATTAAAGCTCAAAGACAAAATATAAAGCAAATGTAACAAAATAATTGTATTTGCGGCGGGTGAACGCTGTGGCTATTTCTTCCATGATTTTCCGCTTGCACACACATGATGGCGACCGATCCTCAGCTCGTGTGTGTAGCGTCACCCAGTGGTCATGTTGGCTGGTACATGTGGAGCTCCGCTTGGCCCAAGAGCTTGCACTCTAATTTGTTGCTCTCTGTGATGCATTTTTTTATAACACAATACTAGAGAAATGAATCGATTTGCCGCTTGTAGCCACGACTGCAGAAAACGGAGCGAAAAACCAGTTGTTTTAATCTAATTTCCAGACAAACAATAGTCCAGGGACCGTGCTAAATTCCTGAAACTGATGAAATTTAATGAGGTGATTTGTGTATGGCAGAGCGTTCTGCAGAGCGGCGTCGGCGTGCCAGTACCCTGCTGCGGGATTAGAGGAAAGCCCCTATCACCTGCTCACCTCACTGCGCCGCCGCCCGCCAGCCCTGGTGCCTTGTGGATGCTGACGGACAGCTGGACCGAGGAAGCAGGTTGTCAGGGAAACCTCATCGTTAGCGGAGACAGCGGCGGCGGCTGCATCTAATGCGGGCAATGTGTCTGCTCTCCAGCTCGGCCTCCTCTTCTCCAAAGCCTTAGGTTGCCTAATGCTGTAAATTAGCAAGCACTTCAGGAACCATAATGTGATCTATAAAAAGAGAGAAATGAATGAATGACTACCCTGGAGAAAAAGGAAAGTCCAGACCTTATGTTCTACAGGCTTAATGGTCTTGGAAAAGAATAAAGGCCTTTAAAAGGGCCCAAAATGAGGAAATCATGGCTGCTGTCTTCTAAAAACAGCGCCACCCCTGTCAACAGGTTGGATGCGGTATTACAACGAAGCCTCATTCAATTCAATTATTGCACAATTAATGACTTCACACAGCCTATGCATAAGGGCAGCACTGTTTTTCTATTGGATGGAAGCTGCTGTGTTTTTATTATCTTTGACATCTCCTTTAAGGGTAGAGAATGTTAAAAGGAAATCGTGTAAAAATGACTTTCTGAGATTTGATAGAGCGATGGGAAAAGAGACTCGGATCAACCATCTTTGGTTTCCAGGATGAAGGGATTTTATGAAGCCGGAAGCCCCTTTGACACTGTGCAGAGATTTGACGCGTGACTCTCAGCAAGTTACCACCAGGGGGAGCTCATAGTTTATATAAAACCATATCAAGCTCCCCCTAGTGGTGGCAGCAGGGAGACTAGACTTTTATCATTGACTTAATCTGACTTTGGAGAGGATTTGGAGCTTTGTATCGGGAAAACCGTTCTCCTACCAGTATAAAGATATGTGATGGGATTGATCAGCAAAAAAATGTAAAACTCATGTCGTGATATACAGAGGTTATCATCATTTTAGTTCCGGATCTTTAAAAATTATATATATATATATATATCTGAAGGCAAGCCACCCCCCCTCCCAGTCCTCTTCCTGCTATATATGCAGATTAAATGAGGTTTTGCCGCTACGGCAGGAGCATTTCTATATGAAAATGAGGGTTACACACTTTCCCATATAAACACTTATGATAGGATGTCAGACGGAATGGGATTATGATTGATGATGGATTTAGTACGTCCCGGGTAATTGAAGTGCCGGGTAGTTGTACGACGCGTTTCACTCCATTCTTCCCATCCAGCAGTAAAGCTTAAGCCCCATATTAACAGCAGCTTTGCTAATGGCTCCTGTGTGCGCCCACTTTTGTTGGTTGAGCTCGGTGTAAGCTCTTAAGTGTGAGGAGTTCGCTGCGAGCGGAGGGTTTAGCAGATGTGCCGGACAATTCCTTAATTATTCATGCGGCAGACTTTTAACAGCTTTCCACTATGTCGCTGGAGTCTTGCGTTTCACAACTTTTTTTTTTTTCTCCCTGTTTTATATTTAACTGCCTGTTTCGGCACAGAAACGCGAGGTAAGCAGAATACCGCCCCGGAATAACCAATTAGGGGCCTCCACTGTATAAACAATGGCCTCGTAGTAAGTTACGTTGGTTGTCTCCATACAAAACACTTGCCAGTTCTCCCTGATCGTCCCATGAATCGTTGAAGAACCACCGTAGTTTTCCAATTTCTGTGGTACCAAGCCCTGGTGTTGAGTAGTGGGATATTAGGGAGTAGTCATGCAGCGATATATTCCCCATGTTCCTGCATTTCAGCATCTGTCACTGTGGATGTCGCGTTTCGGATTTTGCTGAGAAATCTCTGCAAGTAAGTTAGAATAGTGTGCCATTTCTTTATGAACCCTAAGGCTTTGAGCAGTCGCGGTGGAGGACTTCCGCAGTAACACTCCCGTGCGTTGCATTCTGGCCACGATGCTCTTTTGATATCTTTGATACCTTTATTTGTATCGGAATTCTGCTGGTTGCCCTTGGAAACAGACTACAGTTTAGCTCCATTGTTGTCAGACATGTGACCTGGTACCTTAACTCTGACTGCCATCTGAGCTCCTATATTGTTCCTCTGTGTGGTCACAGGAAACTTTAATGGAAAAGAAACTTAATTAACACAACCTGCAGATTTTTTTTCTGATGAAGCTTGCTATTTGCCTTTATAATTTGAAGTTGCCTTAAAAAACAATTTCTGCACTTTTTATATAGACTGTATTCGGCATCTGCCCCTTTAATATGATTTCGTCATTCCCATCTCTGTTTGCCTGGCCGGCGGTCTTCTCTGTACATGTGTTCCCGGCAGGTTCGGTTGGGAGGTTGGCGTGCCCGCTTCTGCTGCATGGTAACGCTCCTCTAAAGAAACTTCCTCGGGGACCTATTATCACCATTAAGAGTTTAAAAGGCCGGCGAGGTCTCGGGATATTCCTGCAGGGTTTACGGCATGTGCACAAGGTGCTGCTTAAGTCTTTGGTGGATTTCCCGCTAAGTAACTTTAAAGTGTTGCTCTAAAATGAAGTCCCAGGACACCAGAACTACCGCCAACACGAGCGCGGGAACCGCCTGTGCAGCGCACCCCACACTCACCCTTTTAATAAAGAGCTCCAGAAAATAATTAAAAAAAAAAAAAAAAAATTTTGTTTAATAGATTTGTCTTTACGAGAGCAAATATTCTTCCTAATTTTGTGTTTCCCCTTCGGTGCAGCATTTAGCGGGAGGAATAAGACGTCGTCTGCCCCGAGCGCGGTCCTCACTGTAATGCTGAGCTGGTGAAAACACGACTTGTCCTCGGTCCGGCACTCAGCCTTCCATCTGTCAGATTATTGATCCACTTATAAGCGATATTTCACATTTTTAAAAGGCCAGCTTTATTAAAATCTACAGGGGCAATTGATGTATGACCATGATTAAAACGGTGGTGACAGTGATTTTCTTTTTTTTTTTTTTTTTTTTTTTAAATGAGATTTTTTCGAGATACAGAATCGCCATAAGGCGAACGTTCAGCTAGATTAATCTGTTCCCCTGGAAGTGGCAAATCTGGAGCAACTTTTCTTAGAACTCGGTGTTGTGATGTCCCTCTGTTATCCCTTAGAAATTAATGAATAAATTGACAAGTGGGTGTTACCAGTTAAGGGTGTATCTCTGCACACTTTGAGAGCTGACGTTTACCCCATTAATTATGCGCTGTCCTCCCTCCATGCTTTCTATATCCGTTCATTGCACTAAATGAATAGAATGCTTGATGTGCAGTGAAAACTGACACCAGAAGAGGCAGGGAAGCTGAGTGACAACTCCAATGTATTCTTTAATAGTTGCAATTAGTGGTTGTCAGTGCAGAGGTCAGATTACTTGGCAATGTCACGCCACTGTTCTATGATATTGCAGTGAATGGAGCTGTGCTGCAATACCACAGGCAGCCTGCACACAGGTGGGGCGCTGGTTCTAGTCTTGCATTGTTAAAATCTGTATTATAATGCTTTGTGTCAAGTTTGGTTCTGTAAATCGCGGCGGTCTCGTGTGTGTCTATCCGAGCCCCTAATATTTAATTTTTCCATTAGGCTGTTTACCCAGGCTGATGCATTAAACCAACAGCGGCGCGGGAATCCGTCTCTGGATTAGTAGTTTCTTGGTAGGAAGAAATTCAGAGAGAGACGACGTTCTTGGAAAACAGGCTGCGATTTCCTCCCTCTATCCTGTGGCCTCATCTGCCAATGCACTCGAGGGTTTAATTAGGGGAAGAGAGATATGCCAGGCAGACCCAGTATGGAGCGATCTGGCGCCCGCACACTTGGCACACGTGCAATTATCATTTTCAGTCAACAAAAAACAACTGTTTACATTTGTAAAATTGGGGGCGGTGGGGGGGATTATTACCAGGTTTGCTGCCGCAGCCAGGTGGATCGGTTCCCTTTAAATATGGGCAGAGGTAGGAACGTTCCCAGGGTGATATACGGTGGATTTGACGCTGCCGCCAGCACGCTTTTGGCAATGACGAGGTTAAAGATTTGGATTGATTGAGTTAAATTCCCATTTGTCAGCTGTCATAGAGCGTATTGATATTGTGCTTCCAGATTCCGGCTGGTTAATGAGGGATCTAAATATATGGGAATGATGCAGGGGCCGCAGAGGATGATGAGGGAGGGCTGCAATATCCTGTCGGGTAATGGATATTAAGAAATCATACAGCTAGGCACAAGCCGTTATACCTAGGGGTCAATATGAAGCCAGTTCCACTCAAAACATCTGCATTCGTGGGACATCTGTAGTAAACCCCCCACCTCCTCAGTGCAGGGGTCCTAAAAGCCGAGTTATATGGCTCTATTACCGTCTGTCCGTGATGTCTTTTGAAGTGAATGGCACCAACCTTCAATTCCATCAGCAATCTGTGGACAGGTGTGGTGCTATTTATTTGTTACTTCTGTAAAACCCTTTTAAAGAGGCAGCCATGCTCTATATTTGATCTCCTATTCACTGCGTGGATGATAATTCTCAGATCGGAGTTGTTGGACCCCCACAGTCAACGCACATGTGTCCCCTGTTCTCCCCTGCTTGTCCTCATGACCAGGAAAAAGTTGAATGGTGTGGCAGATCAGGCATTCGTCTTGCTACACTGCCAGTAGTCATCAGTGCCCTGTTGGGCTGTATCCTCGTGGGCCGTGCCTGGCTGTATCCTCGTGGGCCGCGCCGGGCTGTATCCTCGTGGGCCGCGCCGGGCTGTATCCTCGTGTGCCGCGCCGGGCTGTATCCTCGTGTGCCGCTCCGGGCTGTATCCTCGTGGGCCGCAGGCTTAGAATGGAATAGCCGCACCACTCAACTCTTCTTGGCTCTGGTCTTGCAACTGGGGGTTAATCAGGGCAAAATTAATGACAAGTCACCTTTTCTGGCTGTAAGAAAGGACCAGCACAGATATAACAAAAATCATCCTGTGGATACACATTCTACAGGACATTAATGCTCTGATTTCTTGCACTTGTGCTACTTATTTGCATGTAAAGGCCAAGGATTAGTGTATCTGCTGCTCACCCACTGCACAATTCAGAGTGTCGGCCTCAGATTTTCTCCCACGTAGTGTCTGATTACAACATTTAAAGTGAGAACATACCTCTGCAATGTCCCACGCCAAACTGCATGATTAGCATCGGCCTTGAGCTGAATGATAGAATTGTGGCTGCATACTACGGCCACTAGAGGGAGCTTATTGTATACGGATGTATACATTCCCCTCTGTCTCCATGGACCAAGGGCACATGATCCTTCTTGCCTATGGGCCCTACTTTTTACTTCATTTCTCTTTGTACTGATGATATTTTGAGTCATTAAATGCCCACTTGCTGTTGCTGACAATTAATAAGCAGCCTGTGCCGTGCAGTGTATTACCAACGCACTTCACGTCTCTTGGCTGCGGCCATATATCTAGAACACAGATCCTTTCTCCAAGCTCTTCTGTTGGGACCCGTCTCCCATTTATCATTTCTCTTTTGTGGCTGGAAGCTCAGCACCTGTCTGCGAGGCGCGGGCCTGGCACTGCCTCCTGCAGCAGAGGTTTATCAGCCGTGCTTAAATTCAGGATTGTATTTCATTCCTAAAACCTTCACTTTCCATCCTCGGTGCTGGTAATAGCTGTGTCAGCACATGCAGCTCTTCCAGGCATCATCCTGCCTCCGCAGCACGATTAAAGTGCTGGCGAGCTGTTGGGAACAGACGCGTGCAATTAGAGCATTGTAGACAAACCTTTTATATGCTCGATCTGTGGATTGAAAAAATATTAGTGCCCTTAATTTAATGTTTAAGAGGGTGTTTATTTTTATAGACAATACTTGTGTTGGCCGATTGGCTACCATCAACTTGTCCTGACCTCAATTAAAGCCCCAAAGTCGTCCGAACACCCCAGGATCACTGACCGTTCAATATGTGTGGGGTCTCCTGAGACCCCAGGACGGATGATGTCGGGGGAAAGCAGGGTCTGCCTATTGGATTTCCTATGGTCGATACTTTTGTTGTTCTGCAAATAAGCCTCTGCCATAAAGGGCCAGCCAGGGGCAACATCGGTGATACAAGGAGCACAGAGTGGGCCTGTCGGGTCCCAGGGGTGGGCCTGTTGGGGGGCACAGAATAGGGCCTGGCAGCCTGTGGTTTTTTTTTATAGAAAGTACTGGGGCACTCGCCCAAATCGAGCATCTGTGTATGGGGAGTCGGGGGATAAAGCTGCAAGCTGAACGATCCAACCGCCGACAACTGTCTGAGAATGGGATCATGGAAGAGTTGGACTGCGGATATCCTGACTTCATGACTCTTTTTCACATAATAATACTTGCTACATCAGTATTTTGGGATCCATTTACATTTAGGCAATGAACCGTGTGTGAAAGCGCTGCCTTTTCTATTTTCTTTTTTCCTCAGGTGTCAGCACCAAAATACATAGTAGCGATCTGCTTTGATTGTTGCCTTTTTTTTCTTTGCCACATCCACCTCATCCTTTTTTAAATGCCTTTTTTTAAATACAGAATTGCTGGAATTCTGCACTTAAAGCTACTGCGTTTTTTTTTTTTTTTCAGTTCTTCATAGAAACCAATAGACAAAAAGCCCCAATACATGCAGCGTCTTTACACGCTCTTGGACAGGAGTATACATGATCTCAACTCGCATCCTGTGGAATAAAATGCCGAGTTTCTTCTGTGGGAACATGGCCTTATAGTTCTTATATGTACGGCATATAGAAGCTGCTAACAATGGTTCACCGTGGAGCTTCTGGAACGTATCGGTCGATGATTCTGAAGCTGTGATCGGCAGCGTTCGGATCATGTCACGCACACGCGTTTCGCTCATGGATTGCGTGCTCATTGCTTAACGATCTGAAACGCAATGGATCATTGATCAGTTTTTAAATTCTATCAGTGCGTTACTGACGTAGCAGATCTGACTTTGTCCAACTCCTTGGAATAACGATGGTAGGTATACTGAAAAGCAAAAATTCATGACCATGGGTGCTCACTTTTTTATGCTTTTATATAAATATTTTACCTATATTTTGGGTTTGTTATTTTAAGGCACAGGCACCATTAATTGCAGTGTTTTCGTCCCCTGTCCATCAACCCCACGTGTTTTACACATGAGCTGTCGTGGCATTAAAAGGAAGCAAAGCTGTTTGGATTATTTTGCATCTTCTCATGTGTCTTCAAGCTGTTCAAAATGGGAAGGTGATCCTCCCTGTCGTCGTACGCTTGGCTTGTCCCCGCATCGCTCGCCTGCCCTGTACTTTTCACAGTGTGAGTAGGATGTGTGGACCAGGTCTCCTGTTTTCCAAGAAGATGTAAGAGGAAGAAGGAGGTCATCCTGACTGTGATGTCGGGTCATACACACTGCAATTATCTCCTTCCCTGGACAAGCAAGCGCTGGCAATAATTGCTCCTTGTAGGCTCCCTCCCGCATGCAGATTGCGTTCCGCATGGTTACATCGCGCAATTGCTCAGTTCCAGTCTCTGCCGTTCTCTAGCTGCAAATCTGTCTGACTTTTATGTTTTTCAGACATAGAAAAAATAAAAAAATAAAAAAAAAATGGCAAGAGATTGTTGTCCCCACTGCCCCCTTCTGCTGAACACCAGCTTTGTAGAGTCCGGGGACGTTATCACTCTTTATTCCTATAATCGTCGCGTGTTAAGAAACCTTTTAAGGTTACGCAATTTGGTTCTTTTGTGTCTGCGTTGACTACAGCCGCATCCTCCCCTTTTGTCTTGGGGTAATTTGTATCTAGTCTCCAGCCACGCTGATTACAGCCAGCAATCTCCCCGTGTGTATGTGTCTGTGTGATTGTGCTCATTGTGATGGCGCAGCTGTGTGCCCCATAGGGGACCTTGCCAAATAATAGGGTTATACGTGAAGCGCGGTTATTACTTGCATCTTATGTTCAGATTCCAAATGAGCCGTGGGCTTTGTAAACCTGACTGTATAATAACTAAATGGCGCAGGTTTGATCCTATATCCACTTACAGCACTTCTGAGAATTTTCCTTCAGTGAGGACGGTGGAGGGGATCAAACTAATGTTGGACAAGGAAAAAATATCAACTAATACATTGTTCTAAGATCTAATCACCTGACTTTACTTTTCTGGGGAAAGGAAATTGTGGTAGGATCAGAAATACCAGGGTTACTTTGCCCTGAATACCATTGTGACAAAGGCCCTTTATAAAACATGTCGTAATCCCATAAAATCCCCTTGTTATCATGAGGTGTTTTTATTGGATGCTCTTATAATGTGTGTATTATGTACTTAAAATTCCAGCCGCGATTGATAACATTCCTAAGCTACAAACTGTAGAACTTGAAAATTTTACATTTTATCATACGACTGTAATCCTATGTACAATAATATAACTACTATAATACTGCCCCTATGTACAAGAATATAACTACTATAATACTGCCCCCTATGTACAAGAATAACTACTATAATACTGCCCCTATGTACAAGAATATAACTACTATAATACTGCCCCCTATGTACAAGAATATAACTACTATAATACTGCCCCTATATACAAGAATATAACTACTATAATACTGCCCCTATGTACAAGAATATAACTACTATAATACTGCTCCTATATACAAGAATATAACTACTATAATACTGATCCTATGTACAAGAATATAACTACTATAATACTGCCCTATGTACAAGAAAATAACTACTATAATACTGATCCTATGTACAAGAATATAACTACTATAATACTGCTCCTATATACAAGAATATAACTACTATAATACTGCCCCTATATACAAGAATATAACTACTATAATACTGCTCCTATGTACAATAATATAACTACTATAATACTGCCCCTATGTACAAGAATATAACTACTATAATACTGCTCCTATGTACAAGAATATAACTACTATAATACTGCCCCTATGTACAAGAATATAACTACTATAATACTGCTCCTATGTACAGGAATATAACTACTATAATACTGCCCCTATGTACAAGAATATAACTACTATAATACTGCCCCCTATGTACAAGAATATAACTACTATAATACTGCTCCTATGTACAAGAATATAACTACTATAATACTGCCCTTATGTACAAGAATATAACTACTATAATACTGCCCCATGTACAGGAATATAACTGCTATAATACTGCCCCTATGTACAAGAATATCAGTTTTGTACATGGAGAGACTGAAATTCTTGCCCATTCTTCCTTGGCAAACAGCTCGAGCTCAGTAAGGTTTGATGGAGATCGTTTGTGAACAGCAGTTTTCTGCTCCTTCCACAGATTCTCGATTGGATTGAGGTCTGGAGTCTGACTTGGCCATTCTAACACTTGGATACGTTTATTTGTGAACCATTCCATTATAGATTTTGCTTTATGTTTGGGATCATTGTCTTGTTGGAAGACAAATCTCCGTCCCAGTCTCAGGTCTTTTGCAGACTCCAACAGCTTTTCTTCAAGAGTGGTCCTGTATTTGGCTGCATCCATCTTCCCATCAATTTTAACCATCTTCCCTGTCCCTGCTGAGGAAAAGCTGGCCCAAACCATGATGCTGCCACCACCATGTTTGACTGTGTGTTCAGGGTGATGAGCTGTGTTGCCTTTATGCTAAACATATCGTTTGGCATTGTTGCCAAAAAGTTTGATTTTGGTTTCATCTGACCAGAGCACCTTTTTCCACATGTTTGGTGTGTCTCCCAGGTGGCTTGTTGCAAACTTTAAACAACACTTTTTATGGATATCTTTGAGAAATGGCTTTCTTCTTGCCACTCTTCCATAAAGGCCAGATTTGTGCAGTGTACGACTCACTGTTGTCCTATGGACAGACTGTCCCACCTCAGCTGTAGATGTCTGCAGTTCATCCAGAGTGATCATGGGCCTCTTGGCTGCATCTCTGATCAGTCTTCTCCTTGTTTGAGATGAAAGTTTAGAGGGACGGCCGGGTCTTGGTAGATTTGCAGTGGTATGATACTCCTTCCATTTCAATATGATCGCTTGCACAGTGCTCCTTGGGATGTTTAAAGTTTTGGAAATCATTTTGTATCCAAATCCGGCTTTAAACTTCTCCACGACAGTATCACGGACCTGCCTGTTGTGTTCCTTGGTCTTCATGATGCTCTCTGTGCTTCACACAGAACCCTGAGACTATCACAGAGCAGGTGCATTTATA
Organism: Ranitomeya variabilis; assembly: GCF_051348905.1. Taxonomy (NCBI): domain Eukaryota; kingdom Metazoa; phylum Chordata; class Amphibia; order Anura; family Dendrobatidae; genus Ranitomeya; species Ranitomeya variabilis. Next base: position 207,961,276 of record NC_135239.1, read on the forward strand.
CGGAGACTTGATCACACACAGGTGGATTATATTTATCATTAGGCATTTAGGACAACATTGGATCATTCAGAGATCCACAATGAACTTCTGGAGAGAGTTTGCTGCACTGAAAGTAAAGGGGCTGAATGATATTGCACGCCCCACTTTTCAGTTTTTGAATTTCCACAAGAATTTAAAATAACCAATAAATTTCCTTCAACTTCATAATTGTGTTCCACTTGTTGTTGATTCTTCACCAAAAATTTACATTTGGTATCTTAATGTTTGAAGCATGATATGTGGGAAAAGGTTGAAAAGTTCCAGGGGGCGAATACTTTTACAAGGCACTGTAACTACTATAATACTGCCCCTATGTACAAGAATATAACTACTATAATACTGTTCCTATGTACAAGAATATAACTATTATAATACTGCCCCTATGTACAAGAATATAACTACTATAATACTGCTCCTATGTACAAGAATGTAACTACTATAATACTGCTCCTATGTACAAGAATAAAACTACTATAATACTGCCCCTATGTACAAGAATATAACTACTATAATACTGCCCCTATGTACAAGAATATAACTACTATAATACTGCCCCTATGTACAAGAATATAACTACTATAATACTGTTCCTATGTACAAGAATATAACTATTATAATACTGCCCCTATGTACAAGAATATAACTACTATAATACTGCTCCTATGTACAAGAATGTAACTACTATAATACTGCTCCTATGTACAAGAATAAAACTACTATAATACTGCCCCTATGTACAAGAATATAACTACTATAATACTGCCCCTATGTACAAGAATATAACTACTATAATACTGCCCCTATGTACAAGAATATAACTACTATAATACTGATCCTATGTACAAGAATATTACTACTATAATACTGCTCCCTATGTACAAGAATATAACTACTATAATACTGCTCCCTATGTACAAGAATATAACTACTATAATACTGCCCCCTATGTACAAGAATATAACTACTATAATACTGCCCCCTATGTACAAGAATATAACTACTATAATGCAGCCCTTATGTTTCAGAATATAACTACTATCATACTGCTCCGATGTACATTATGGACCAGAGTATCTTCGTCTTACCTTGGGCTACTTTCACACTAGCGTCGTTTGGCCTCCGTCGCAATGCGTCGTTTTGGAGAAAAAATGCATCCTGCAAAAGTGCTTGCAGGATGCGTTTTTTCTCCATTGACTTGCATAAGCGACGCATTGCGACGGATTGCCACACGTCACATCCGTCGTGCGATGGATGCGTCGTGTTTTGGCGGACCGTCGGCACACTTTTTTTGTGCGACGTGTCCGCCATTTCCGACCGCGCATGCGCGGCCGGAACTCCGCCCCCTCCTCCCCGGACCTTACAATGGGGCAGCGGATGCGTTGAAAAACTGCATCCGCTGCCCTCGTTGTGCGGCGCTTTCAACGCTAGCGTCATTGCGTCAGCACGTTGCTAGTGTGAAAGTATCCTTAGGGTCTTTCATCCTTTTTTCTGTAACTTACAACCTCCATACTTTGCTGGTAGATAGCGATTGTATCGTACCTCATAACTCGTGTTTTTTTCTCTCTCGATTTTTGCTACTCGAGGAGTTTCCAGTCAATTGGACAGAATGTAACTTTTCTGAGAGTTTTTGAAAGTCTGCAACTTGTTTTTGAAAAGTGTGATCTTGTTATCTTAAAGCGTCTGTCCCTAATTATGATTTACCGGTGACTTTCGGTCCCCGCGTCCTCCAGGTAATTAAGACAAAAAAGGTAACACATCAGAACTCTTTAAAGTCTCGCTTGAAACCTTTGGGCCGGTCTCCGAGACGCCTGCTGGATCAGTTGCCATGGCACCTGTTAGGCCTAAGAGGCGAAGAAACTTGCCTACTGTTCAGCTGAAAAATTAAAATAATTGAGTGAGCTAACAAGAAAAGGGAAAACACAGAGCAAAGTTGAGATTTTGGCAGTGAGAGAGCAACATTTGGAAATATTTCGCTGTTAAATTTGTTATGAAGTTTTTGAGGTTTTAAAAAGTGTCCAGGGACCAGGATCCAGCCAAAAGGGAAAGCGGCCAAATTTCAGCTAAACATGTTGCTGTGAACAAAAATCGCAGTCAATTAATTTATAAAGCTGCACGCTTAATCTGCGGCCTGATGGCGGAGACTTTGGGCTACCAGCTAGCGGGTAAATATTTTCTGTAGTGCAGTTACTGACGGAGACTGAAAAGCAGAAGGTGGGAGGTGGAACGTGATTGATGCCCCCCCCCCGTTGGATGGGTTGAGTTCCTAAAATTTACTAATCTGATTAGTGACATAGATGATATTGAGATTAAAGGGTATTTGCCAAAATCAAAAGTTGGTCACTAGCTGTTAGCGAGTGCCTCTATAGTATTGATTGAGACCCGACTAACCGCGATCCCGAGAATGGAATCTCATCCTTAATAGATCCAAGTTGCGCCGTCATGACCTCCTCTCCATTCGTTTTCTATGGAATTGCCAGAGAAAGATGAGTGCAATGAATGGAGCAGGGGTCGTGCATGTAACCCTCCATCCATGTCATTCCATACCCCGTTCTCAGGATCATTGATGGACCCCCAGAGATCAGTACGCTAGCCCCCTATCCCATGGATACAGGATAACTTCTGATTTTGGGAATACCACTTCAGTAAGTTGTCTCATTAAAGGGTTATTCCCTGAGGGATTCTGTTTGGACCCCGACCAATCCCGAGAACAGCGCTTATCTACCCCCCTCTGAATGGAGCATGCGTCTCCTCTTCATTCATGTTCTATGGGACTGTCTTGCGTAGCTAGGTGATAGCCATCCAAGTTTGGAAGAACTCTTAAGGATAACCCCTGCCCAAATGGATATTACATACACCCAGGGTTTATGATCCTGAATGGGAAGAGTCACTACTTTTGGGCAGTTCGCTTTCTTTCCGTCCGGAGTCAACATTGTATTACAGACCTTTTTCTGAATTCCCGCCATGTAATGCTTCTTTTCCACTGGGGCCGTAATTGCCCAGATTACAGAAATGGTTACTTTTTTTTCCTGGGGATGCAAAGAGCATGAATCCTCAAAGACCCCATTTGTAAGAGGTTTTTTTGGGGGGAATTGGACATTTACTTTTAGGGCAAGGTATATTCAGAAACTTTTGGTGGTTCAGTAGTCACGGTAATGGCAGGTGCAAGCGACTGTAGATTCTCTCTTCCAACAGAAGCGGGTCGATTATGCAGATTACACTCTGATCAAACTCTGATCAAACGTAATCTATTTTTTCCTCTGACAGACTCTCACTGGAAAAAATTGGACATGTGCACGGCCCCATAAACTAAGGCTGCTATCATACAACCGTTTTTTGCCGTCAGGCACAATCTGGCGAATTTTGAAAAAAACAGATCTGGCAAAAGTTACCGCCGGATCTGTTTTTTTTCTCATAGATTTGAATTAATGAAGGATTGCAACGGATGGCCTCATGTTTCTTCCGTTTTTCACCGGATCCATCGAAAATAGTTTTTCTGGCGGCCAGAGAAAACGGACATGGTAACGTTTTTGTGTCCGTCGAAAAAACAGACGGCAACGGATCCGTCGCCGTCCGTCGTTTGCTATAATGGAACCCTATGGCGCCGGATCTGTCAAATGATGGAATCCAGTGACGGATTCCATTTTTTTTTAACTGAGAATGCTCCGATTTTTTTTTTTTTAGGATCCAATTTCCGGGATCTGCTAGTCGGATCCGTCGAAAAAAATGGATCTGCCTCATCAGTTTTTCTCAATCTGCGATGGATCCGATTTTTTCCAACGTTTGACGGATTGTGCCTGATGGCAAAAAACTGATGTGTGAAAGCAGCCTAACACTGGTCTATGATCCTATGTTTCGTCAAATCATGTTCAGACCGGAAATACGCTCGTTTGTATCTGCGTGTCGCTATATCCTGTTACTATTAGTCCCCATAGGGAAACATTGAGGTGTCCCCCCTCCAATATATTATGGTGATCTAAACTTGTCGTATAAAACTTGTTAAGGAACGGGGCAATTTTCACTCCACTTCTGTCCAATTCTTGCTCCACGATTGGTGACTCCAGCTCCGCTGCCTTGTCTGTTGGCGCCTGAGGGAGTCTGACATCCACCGCCTGCCCCATTATATACCTCATTATTTAACTTTTTTTTTCTCTCATACTGTAAGAACTTTTACAGCTTGTCCTGTTGTTTCCCCCCAGTGCGGAAGCAGTGCCGCTTTTCTGTTCTCTCGTCATTCTGGAGCATTCTCTCCGTATTTATCATGCGCTCGCCAAGAACAGTCAGTGTGCCTGTGAGTAATCATCGCAAAACCTAAAAACAATCCTTTCCCCTTCTGTCTGCTGTTGGCAAGCTTCACGGGCCCCGCTGCCAGCTCCACGCTCGCTCCACGCCCTCCAAAATGGGGACTTGGGCTCCCCAGCGATTTCCTCGTCTGTGATGAAACGCATTCACCATCTGTACTTCAGGTTTTCATTCTTAAATGGATATTGTGAAACCCATTTAACTGAGTAACTGGGACATTAAAACAATTGTAAAGGCAATGCACACCTCCCCGCTGACTGCAGGCTGCCTTCCATCAGATTCCTGCTCCCCGGTACATAAGTGGAGCTCTAAACTACAAACCGGCTCCTTCAGAAACTCATTTGTCTGCCGTCTTCCCCCCACTAAGCTTATAAAATTACATTCTCTGATGCGTTTAATCTGCTCATGAATTTATTTGCTTAAAATGTGGAATTCGTCTGCAGCCCTTGTCTCTCGGCTGCCGCTAAGCCCGGGAACAATTTGTAATTGAACTTTTATATTCGTGTTCTATTTTGGCATTGAAAGCGCCAATGTTCTTCAAGGCCCCTGGACCCACTGTTTCTCACGTGACTTGTTGTAATCTATTATTCCCTGTTATCAGCTACTTTGCGCTATTTAAGGGGTATTCCATGGGATAAGGTAAATCCTTTGGAGCAGATCTGACCTCTGATATACCATTGTGTGACCAGAGTATCTACAATTCATATTTTTAGGCCATGTGCACACGTTCAGTATTTTTCGCGTTTTTTTCGCTATAAAAACGTGATAAAAACGCGAAAAAAACGCTAACATATGCCTCCCATTATTTTCAGTGTATTCCGCATTTTTTGTGCAAATGTAGCCTTTTTTTCCGCGAAAAAATCGCATCGCGGAAAAAAAAGCAACATGTTCATTAAAATGCGGAATTGCAGGGGATTCCGCACACCTAGGGGTCCATTGATCTGCTTACTTCCCGCACGGGGCTGTGCCCACGATGCGGGAAGTAAGCAGATTATGTGCGGTTGGTACCCAGGGTGGAGGAGAGGAGACTCTCCTCCACGCACTGGGCACCATATAATTGGTAAAAAAATAAGAATTAAAATAAAAAATAGTCCTATACTCACCCTCTGATGGCCCCCGAAGTGTTCCCGCCTCTGTGCTGCACGCTGTCTTCGGTTCCTGTAGCTGGTGTGCGGTGAAGGACCTTGCCGAATGACGTCACTGTCCTGTGATTGGCCGAGACCGCTCACGTGACCGTGACGTCATGGAAGGCCCTGCGCGCACACATCAGCTATAGGAACGGACGCCGGTGAGGAGATCTGATGTCTGCGGGTGAGTATAAGCATTTTTTTTATTTTTTTTATTATTTTTAAACGTTCTATCTTTTACTATAGATGCTGCAAAAGCAGCATCTATAGTAACAAGTTGGTCACACTTGTCAAACGCTATGTTTGACAAGTGTGACCAACTTGTCAGTCAGTTTTCCAAGCGATGCTATAGATCGCTTGGAAAACTTTAGCATTCTGCAAGCTAATTACGCTTGCAGAATGCTAAAAAAAACGCAAAAAAACCGGAAAAAAAACGCAAAAAAAAAAATGCGGATTTCTTGCAGAAAATTTCCGGTTTTCTTCAGGAAATTTCTGCAAGAAATCCGCAACGTGTGCACATACCCTTAAACTCTTTGGGGGGTACAGTCATGTTGTATTGTTAGTTTTCTGTTGATAGAGAATGCTAATATATATATTTTATCTCTTTATATTGTTTTTCTTTGCTGCTTTATTTTTTTCAGTAATTTTTAGTACTTTTATTTATTTTTTTAATCTGGATTTTTCTTTGTGTGTGTTTGTGTGTGTGTGTGTGTGTGTGTATATATATATATATATATATATATATATATATATATATATATATATATATATATATATATATATATATATATATATTATACACATACACGCACTCAATCTCACTCACACACACTCACACCATTTTGTATTTATTTTGGTGCTGTTTTATATTTTTTGGTCCTCCTTTTATGGGGAGAGTATGGGGGTATTTGTTTTTTTAACGCCAATTTTTTTCTGTACCATTTTTACTTTTTGCACTATTTCACCATTATTTTATGTATTTTTCTCCATTCTTTTCCATGCTGCCTTTAAAATTTGACTGGTTGCCATTTGATACAGTTAGCAGTTACATTTGATGACAGAAGTAAAGTAAAAGTTTTTTCCACTTGTGGATTTTCTTTCTGTCCGTTTGTTACATACGCCAGGAAAGTTCTCGGTGTGTTCGCTGAATGTATTACTAGGCCCCCATTTACCCCACAGAGACCACCTGCATGTGAATGTCGCATATAATATATGTGCCTCACTTTAGTGCCAGCTCCCAGGTTTGCATTATTCTGCAATAGTTGAATAATATGGAGGGTATTATTTGGCAGAAACCAAGGCCTCAGATCTGGGTCCACGGCCCGTAGCACTGTCCCACAATTTTATTTTGCTGAGCAGCTGAATAGGAGATTCCACCCATGAGTCCATATGGTAAAAACAGCTGATCTGGAGACTGTGCGGAGCAGCTGTGACGGGACGCTCCGAACAGTGAAACATCTGAATGTCCACTGTACACGCAATCCCTGCTGTCAATAATCAGCCGAGACCACTGCGCCCCTCAATGCTCCCCCGCCATACAATGCTTCCTCTTTATCGGGCACATGTGGCGTCAAGAGGGGATTATTCAGTGCCGTGTTAACCCCTGAAACCACAAGTTATGAAATGATTGCCAGATGAAGGTATAACAAGTAATCAAAGCGTCCCAAACTTAATCTTGGAACCCCTCAGACCCCCAATATGTGCAGGTTTTATTTATTTAAAGGGACGGTAGCTTTAAGCTGTGGAGTTGTTGATAATGTCTTAGCTAGAGGAGCCGCCATTCTCTTGTCATTCATAAGCTGGAGTTTTAGATGCCCCTTTTCTGGATAACTTGCTGTTCATCCTCAGTCCGATTATTTTTCAAATTGGAATGCGTTGTTTTGCAATATGGGATTCAGTGGGAAAATCAATGGAGTTATATGCAAATCAGGCCAGGAGTGCGCTATGGGCGGCCCAGTGCACTGAAAGGAAGCCGCCTTAGTGCATTGCTACGCCTCCACTGCACTTCCAGCTCGATTTGTATAATTGGTGCATCCAATCTCTATAAAAAAAAGGGATTTTCTTTTTATTGGTGCTGACAGGTTCCCTTTAAGAGGACTGGTAAGCTGGGTGACAACCCCAACAGGACATGTAAAGTTGACCTTGATGGTTGTCAGTCAAATGAATATAAATCACAGACTTTGAGAAATGGGGTCAGTCCCATAAAGTTACTGTAGAAAGTTCTCCTGTGGGTGATGAATGCGGCGAGAGCTTCTGAATGATCCCGTACACGGTTTATCTCCTCCGTCCATTCTCCTCGGTCGTTCTCCTCTTCTGTTTCCAGCGGCGATGATTGGACTTTTTTTATATATATGTTTTTTACCGCTGTAATGGAGGTGCCTTTGTCTTACTGTTTTTTTTCCTTCTGTGCGAGCGCTTCCATTTAAGACTCAAAATGAGCCCTCGAGGAGTCATAACAGAAGAATTACAGCATTACACGGGCGTCTTTATGTGTTTTTTAAACCTGGTCGCCTAATTATAAATAATGGCGGTGGTATGAATTGTAGGGATGATGTACTGGAGTCCCGCATTTCTCCTGAGCCGGGACGGGCTTTAACCTTGCGGCGGTAATTAGGCCTCATTTAGGCAGTGACATGGTGTTTCTGTATGTTCTTGGGAAGGGAGAGGATTGGAAAAAACGGGAAGTAAGGATTATAATGATAAAGAAACTTATTTTTATTAATATTACTTTTTTTCTATTTTAATCAGCTTTTTACGGCTTGCTGATAATATTAACTCTGTCCTGGGATCTCTCAGTTGATCGGTGGTTGATCCATGACGTGTCCTGGGGCCCAACGTTGGGCAGGTGCCTCCATGGCTTGGAGAGATGTCTGATCATAGACTGAACATCTGTGCACATCCAGTTCCTGGACTTTTTAGCACTGGTCCTCCGAAGAGACATGGCGTGAGATATTGCAATTTACCAAAATGTTTCCTGGCGCTCCATGCTTGGCATCGAGGCCTCTTCTTTCTGGGAATCGGTTGGGCCTTCAGCTTATTGACATCAACCAATATTACCCTATGACAGATCTCCACTGTGATTTTGCGGAACAGATGATGCAGAATTGTGGTAATCGATGGTCACATTCTTGCAGAAGAGAACAGTATGTACTTTGATGTATCCTCATAAAGTCAAGGTTAAATACTAAGAGCGTTTTGTTTTTGTTTTGCACTTTTCATTTTTCTTTTTTTTTTGCCTTGAATATCTTTTAACTTCAACACAAAGTTGACTTCAAAACACAACAGAAACTTTAGCCGTTTTAGGCTGTTTTACAGGTTGCTTTTTTGCTGCAGCTAAAACTTGATCTCTTGGGAGTAAAAAAAAGCTGCAGACAAAAAACAAGTTTTGCTGGCTATTTTTTTTTTTTTTTTTTTTTTGTGACTGCGTTTTTCAGGATTCCAAAAGTTCTGCTTTGCTTCCACCATACCAGCATCAACAATGCAAGGTGTTAGGCCACCAATGCAGAACATGTGTGACACCATAAAACATTTTTGTAAATAAGGACAGTTTGATCAAATTAGTAGTGGAAAAAGATTTTTGTCTGAAAAAAGTGACTATTCTGAACAAAAAAGTAAATGAAAAAATACAGAATTACAAATGTATAAACAGCCGGGGCAGTTAAATTGGTCAGGAATAGTTTACCTAAGACATTGGCAGTGCATTTTGTTGGTTGGTTATTGTTTACTTTCTCACCTTGGTCGGCCAGTGGGTTGGTCAGGCATTGTTCAGCTTCACACATCAGTAGAGCTTTGAAATGCTCACTCTTAGTTTACTTTTACATATATCACTAATTTACTTAAATGGTACTAATCCTAACTGCCTTGTGCAAGTAAGGAGTCCAAGACATTTTGATTTAAACTTGAGAAAATCACAAAAATAAATGTTTCATATCCTGCACCTGTTTTCTTTTTTCCCACTGAAAGTGCAGCGAAAACTGATGGCAAAGTTTTTTGCTGCTTTTTTACACTTGCCCATTGATATCTAGAAGTGGAAAAAAATGCAGCAAAAACCCTGTATGAATTGACATGCTGCAGTTTTCAAAAAAGCAAAAAAAAACCAATGTGTGTGCATGAGATTTCTGACCAATCACGGCTTTTGCTTGTGCTCTAAAAACCTGCTTTAAATTTACATTTAAAAAAGCAGCAAAAACACAACTTGTGAACATAGCCTTACCCAGGAAATTCATCTGATGGGGGCCAAAAAAGTACCATCTGGTTGGATCCTATACATCGGTGTACCTTTTTCCAGCATTCTGGCATATATCTGAGACGTACTAGAAATGAAAAATGAACGGACATGTGGCTTCTCATTGAATTTTCCAAAAACACCAAAGAGGAGGGTACAGAAAAGTTAACTTCAGTCACCACTGGTAACCCCTTGAAATGACAAGTTACGATCAGGATTAGGAATTGTTGAATGAAAATAATGGGCGCTTTTTTCCCCCATGTCCCATGATGCATCACTTCAGCTACCATTTTTTTTGTCTTTTCTGCCCTGTCCGAGTTTAGTAGTCACCTGAATTAGCATCACTTTACAAAATGGAAAGGGACCAAGTTTGATTTTTATATGGATTTTTCTTTTAAGGTACCACATTTTTTTTTTTTAAACTGTAAGACCAAATCAAATTATCCAGGGCCACGTGAACGTCATATCTGAGATGTGGCCTGAAATACTTCTAATCCAGAGTCAGGTAGTTACATTTTTTTTATTTGATAAATCAGTAGTTAACATGAACGTAAGGAACGCTGTGATGTATCTTATCGGAGAATTAGTCTTCTGTCTTTTCGGCTGGTCTTTCACTTAGTTCATTGGTAAAATCTGTGAAATCCATATTCGGTGATGTCCGATTTCCCCATTACTGAGAGAGATGTCTGTTGGTGCTTTTAAAATTCTATGGAGAAGGAGGAGCTAGAAGCCGACAAACATTCTGCTGCCAGTTCTCCTGAAACAAAAACGTAGAACTCTGTAAACACCAACTTCCATTTCCTATCTCTGTAATGGGGATAATCTGTATTTACTGAAGACAGATTTTACCCATGAATTTAGACTGTTGAGAATGAAAAAATCCCGGAGGAGAAAGAAGCAGATTTCTCTAATTAAATGTTACATGGGTTCCCATTTTCACGTGTTAAAAAACCCAAATACATAGGGCAGCATAGACATTCATTGACAGGAAGCATTCTTCTCATTCCTGATTAGTAGTCCTCTGCCCCTCTGCACAGTGAGAATTTGAGGTCCTTGAAACCGTCTAAACATTCAGATAAATATTAGCCGGGAAGCAGGATGATGACGATGGTCTTCACCCGTCTCCACGTCCAACTTCTCGTTTCCTGTAAATTCTTAACATTTTTTGTTTGCAGTCCAAAGTCTGTCACGTCGGAAGTCCAGAGCGTTCTCCACGACCAACATGTGGCAAATGATGATGAAACTTTTAATTACTCGGCCAGATGAGCGGTGTAATAAGTATCGGTTACACGCGACTCTAAACCAATTGACGGCCACAAGCGGCTCTTGATGTGTGTGTTTTGGAGGCGCGGGACTCACTGGGAAGAGGCTTTTTGTGGAAGAATACAATGAGGTTACATCTGGTACATGATATTATTGTCGCATTTAGCTGCGAGAACTTCCCGTGTTCTGTTCATGGTTTCTGCTCTGGGAGAAAAGCCGGTGACAAGATTGAGAAGTTACTTCTGGAATACAGAATTAGGACAGGAGGAAAATGATCTGCTCTGATTTTTTTCTTTTATTGTGCAAAAAGTGTATGGAGTCTCAGGATTTTTTGTTGGGTCTTCCCAAAATTGTCCTGTAGACGAGATATTTGATTGTAAGCAGTGTCTATCCAAAAGGGAAAAATGAGACAAAAAATGCTAACATTGGATACCAATAGACTGACCATGATCATTCATGTAGAATTTTCATTGGAACCTAACAATGTTAACAAGATCTTATAATCCAGGTTTATTCATGATGGTGGACTGTTAGTCTTTGGATGAGGTCGGAGGAGAGTCTGAAAACTTTCATGGTTGGTCATTCTGACCTAAATCTGTTGGCTTGACCAACATTTATCTTTGGCTTAATTTTAAGGTGTACATTCATCCGTTAGAAACCAAACAAAAAATGGATGCAAAACAGAAACCAAAGTGTCATTACTTTTTTTTTATATACTGGTTTCCTTACAAAAGGGTGAAGTGAATAAAGCCTAAAGTGGTTAAGTGTACTACAACGCTCCAATTCTCCAACTCTACAACTTGGCCAATTTTATTAATGACGAAAATGGTTATTTCCAATGAGAACAAAGGACACAAGCTCATTTGACAAATTCAGTTGTTACCTACGAGATATATTTGAGAATTTCAACAACTTGTCCCGTCTTTTGGTGTGAACTTCTGTATGGAAGGGCATTTTATGAAGGTATTTTGAGATGTTAATCTTCTAGACAGGGTCAGCCTCATATTTGTAAATTTCATACCATGATCTAAGTTGGAGGCAGCTATTTTTTGATCTCGTGTGTTGTTCTACCACCATCGTAGTTATCTGGGAATTCCCTCTTGTATTTTCTTCATCATTCCTGCATTTCAAATTCTCCATACTCTTTAATTTATTCCATTCTACATATGTGCAAAAATTCAGCGGATAAAAATATAGAATCCGCTGATGCCTTCAAAGCTTAACGTCTCCTCCAATATGGCACAGATGCTGAGGGAACCTATATCTGGTCATTAAATTCTGTGTATCTGAAGTCTTGTTCTATGAAATGGTCTCCAAGAGCGGAGGAGAATCAATATCCTCATTAAGTTAGAAAAGGTAGGCCAGTTGGCCACAAGGGACTGTGGTGGCTTGTAACCGAGTTAGGGCTGTCGTCTAAAATGAATCTCGTGAAGGAACTTTCTTCTGGAAAACGAGCTGCGTTCTTCCTCCTTGAGGGATTTAATTTGGGACTTGAGCCTTGAGTCAGCGAATAAATAAAATGACCATATTAATAAGACAAACCCACAACTTCCTTTTTCCTGTAAATTGAGACATCTGTTCTTTGTACAGAATAGAAGAATGGAGGCGAATGTTTGTCGAACGCTGGTCACTACTCGCATCTCCTGGCTATGAATTTGAAATTATATATATATATATATATATATATATATATATATATATATATATATATATATATATATATATATATATATATATATATATATATATTTTACTGTAATTTTTGATTAATTTTTCTCAAATGTCTCCTTTTTTTTATTTTAGTTGATTTTTTTTTTTTGTACCCTTAACTGATGACCTTCTGTTAATACAAGATAACTGCAGGCCAGGAGGCCTAGAATCACTGCAAAATTCTCAGCAATATTTTCTCACATACATCAGAATTGGTTAGTGACCCCTTACTTCTCATCTCTTCCTCTGGAAGCTTTCAAGCCGCACAGCAATAAATTTCAGATCACTGCACAAGTAAAAAGGTGATCCTACCAAGTGCAAAGTGAAGAGGCCTTCTTTTTTGAGGTTAATGTGGTGTGATGATTGATTGATGGCCGTCATGGGAAGTACCCAAAAGAAGGAACTCTACAGACTCTTGAAGATAAGAGGATGTTTTTAAAGATAACATAAAAGGTCTTTAGGGAATTAAATATAATCAGATTTGTCCAGACAACATGCATGCATTAATTGCATAAATTTGAATATAATACTGTCCCCTATTTACAAGAATATAACTACTATAATACCGCTCCTATTTACAAGAATATAACTACAATAATACTGCCCCCTATGTACAAGAATATAACTACTATAATACTGCCCCTATGTACAAGCATATAACTATTATAATACTGCTCCTATGTACAAGAATATAACTACTATAATACTGCTCCTATGTACAAGAATATAACTACTATAATACTGCCCCTATGTACAAGAATATAACTACTATAATACTGCCCCATGTACAAGAATATAACTACTATAATACTGCCCCCTATGTACAAGAATATAACTACTATAATACTGCTCCTATGTACAAGAATATAACTACTATAATACTGCTCCTATGTACAAGAATATAACTACTATAATACTGCCCCTATGTACAAGAATATAAATACTATAATACTGCCCCCTATATACAATAATATAACTACTATAATACTGCCCCTATGTACAAGAATATAACTACTATAATACTGCTCCCTATGTACAAGAATATAACTACTATAATACTGCTCCCTATGTACAAGAATATTACTACTATAATACTGCCCCTATATACAAGAATATAACTACTATAATACTGCCCCTATGTACAAGAATATAACTACTATAATACTGCCCCTATGTACAAGAATATAACTACTATAATACTGCTCCTATGTACAAGAATATAACTGCTATAATACTGCCTCCTCTATACAGGAATATAACTTCTATAATACTGCCCCCTAGAGACAAGGATGTATAGGTGTACAGGAGAGGATTTTTCTATCTGGCATATCACTTTTTCACATCCTTGACGTTTGCAGCGTGTAGCAGATCTTTAGAACAGTACAGAATTGCTATTTGGCTCCGTCTGTTTCTAGCTCAATACTGTACTGCTGGTAGGTGGGGGGTGCATTTTTTTCCACTCCAAGGGGCAGCACAGAATGAATTGGTTTCGGCTCAAGCACTTGTGATTGGGTAATAATTGAAATAATAATTGAGATCTTTGCTTGCTGCAACCAGACAGTATGTATCAGGCACCGAGCCAGGAGGAGCTTGAAGGACAGAGAGAAATCAATGGTTCACAACTGAACACAAAGCAATATCTGGGGGAAATGCGGAAGGTGCTGAGAGAAGCATTTCTCAGGCATCAGGCCAGTTTGGATTGCAAGCTCCTTTGGGGATGGAACATCTACACCTGTCCGTCAACTGCAGCCTTAAGCACATCGACTGCGGATAACCCTTCTTAAAATCTAAAGGGGGGGATGGTTCTGTATTTCTATCATGAAGTCTAATTAAATTCCAAATTTTAAAGGGGTCGTCTACAAGCATTACTTTTAGTCGATGTGCACATTATATATTTGTGTCAATCAGGCCCTATACGCTGAGGCAGGAGGACATCATTATGTTGGGACTTAATGGCGATTATTGACATGCACTTAGAGAAGGATTGATTAGCTGTGTCTGCTCTGTATGGATAGGATTTTGGAAAACATCCCTAGAGAATAGTTTAGGAATCCCACGTGTTCAGTGCAGACATGACCATTGGATCTTGATGAGACGTGCGCAGTGCCCCAAGATCGGCGTTGGAGGTGCATTTCCCTTGTCTGCAGTCCGTCTCATCGTATGATCAGAGGATGTGATGCCGGCAATATGCAGACTGTTTAAGAACCTAATGGTAATGATGACGATTGTTTATCATACTTTTTACATCGACCGGTTTATAACTAGCGCTGATCTAGCTGGTTTTATCGTTGATCGGCGTCGATCAGGCTCATATTCTTGTAGCGGGTCCGTCAGTCAGGTCTTTAGGCATTGGCGTTATTGGCCAGCTTTTTAATCTGCTTCTCATGGTTGTGGTTGTCTCGTCTTGGTCTTAAAATGTTTCCCGTGATTGTGACGAAGCGCAGCTCATCCCGTTAACAAAACAGCGATTTAGCAGCGTGGCCCCAGAGCCTCCGAGATGTATCGCATTATCAGGCCTTTCTTGGCAGATAAGCGCATACCAGCATGTTATAATTTAATATCTGCTCCGTTAGGAATGTGTCTGTGCACACAGCGCCCAGGAATGTCTGTGCCGCCTCATAATGTGAGTAAACAATGGCGCCTCTCATCACAAGGCCTCGGGGCTTTGAGCGCAAACCCAGGTCAGAGTGAAGGAGAGCCCAGGGCCGGAGCCAAACTTGGAGGAAAAACAGAGGACAAATATCTGCTGTAGCGAGGTCCTGCTTATGTAACACATTAACCCCATATAACCTAAGACGCTTGTAATGCTGGGTCATAAACTAAAGAATCGGCGCAAAGCTGCAGTGAACAAGATGGCTGTCATTGTTTGGTCATCTCATTTGTCAGGGTGTCGCTGTTCGGTCATGCCAATGGTCAAGATGTCAAAGCTTGATCACCCCTCGAAGGTCAAGGTGTCAGTGTATGGTCATTCCAAGGTTTCAGATGTCAATATTTGATCGCCCCTGGGTCAAGGTGTCAATATTTGATCGCCCGTGGGTCAGGGTGTCATTATTTGATCGCCCGTGGGTCAGGGTGTCATTATTTGATCGCCCGTGGGTCAGGGTGTCATTATTTGATCGCCCGTGGGTCCGGTGTCAGTATTTGATCGTCCGTGGGTCAGGGTGTCAATATTTGATTGCCTGTGGGCCACGGTGTCAATATTTGGCCCCCCTGAGTGTCAGGGTTGTTAATGTCTGCTATCCCAGAGAGTCATGGTAGTGTCGATGTTTGATTTACCCTACGAGGGTCAGGGTGACAATGCTCACCCCACAAGGGTCTGGGTTTCAATGTCTTGTCACACCGAGGGTTAGGGTGTTTGTCTAGTCACGGTCAGGGTGTTCATGTTTGGTTACCCCTTGAGGGTCAGAGTGTCAATGTCTGGTCATCCCTCGAGAGTCCAGGGTATCAATATATGGGTGAATTGTGAGCATTTCCTGAGGCTCTGATGCCCCTACATGATAGGACATCAAATCTAAAGTGTCAGTGCCCAGAACCATTGATGCAAGTGGGCTCAACCTTCTCGGCAGTAACAGAGGTCTTGTTCTGCCTACTATCACTGGGAATCCTTATAGTCCATGAGCCGGGCCAGATATCGGTACCACCCGGAGTGACTAATTTTCTTTGGTATTTTTAGGTAGATGCATGTCTGTAGTTTATTTTTTGATATGATAGCCCTTACATATACGTAGCTTATTAACCCCTTCAGCCCTAGGCCTATTTGTACCCAAGTGCCTAAGCCAATCTGACCTGTGCCACTTCATGGGCTAATAACTTTGGAACGCTTTCACCTATCCAAGCCATTCTGAGATTGTTTTCTCGTGACATATTGTACTTCACGTCAGTGCTAAATGGGAGTCAATATATTTTACCTTTCTATATAAAAAAATGCTAAATATTCGGAAATTTTGGAAAAATCGGCAATTTTTTAACTTTGAAATTCTCTGCTTTTTACAAAAATACTGATACCCCCCATAATAGTTATTAATTTACACTCCCCACATGTTTACTTCATATTGGCATCATTTTGAAAATGAAACCTTATTGTTTTACGACGTAATAGGGCTTATAGTTTTATGCGCAATTTTTCACATTTACAGCAAAACCCACTTTTCAAAGGACCAAGTCACTTCTGAAGTCACTTTAAGGGGCTTACATAACAGAAACCACCCATAAATTACCCCATTTTGCAAACTACACCCCTCAAGCTGTTCAAAACTCATTTTTAAAAACTGTTAACCCTTTAGGTGTTCCACAGGAATTTTAGCAGAATGAAGGCGAAATTTCAAAATTTCATTTTTTTTCCAGATATTACATTGTAATCCAATTTTACCTGCAACCTAGCAAGGGTTAACGGCAAACCCAAACTTGGTTACCCTAATTCTGCAGTTTATAGAAACACCCCACATGTACTCGTAAACTAAAGTATGGGCACACAGCACAGCTCAACACGGAAGGAGCGCTATGTGGTTTTTGGGTGGCGGATTCACTGGAAGAAATCTAGGGGGCCATGTCACATTTGAAGGCTGCCTGAGGTACCCCCACAGTGGAAACACCAAAAAGTGACCCTATTTTGGAAACTACACCCCCAAGGAATCTTTTAGGGGGTATAGTGACCACTTTGACCCAACCAGTGTTTCACAGTAGTTGGAAACACTTGGTTGAGAAAATGGAAAAAGTGCATTTTTTACATGAAGGTGTCATTTTAGGCTCATTTTTTTATTTTTAAGAGGTGTACCAGCAAAAAATGCACCCCACTATTTGTTCACCAATCTCTCCCGAACACAACAACACCCGATATGTTGTCGTACACTGCAGTATTGGGGAACGGCAGGCCTCGGAAGGGAAGGAGCGCCAAATGACTTTTGGAGTGCAAATTTTACTGGAAGAAATCTAGGGGGCTATGTCACATTTGAAGACACCCTGAGGTGCCCCAACACACGCACACACACTGACACATACACGTACACACTGACACATACATGGTCGAGACCATGCTGGCCCTGGTTCGAGCTTCAAGAGAAGGCAACTGGATGCTTCACCTAGGAGCAATCCGACAGATGATACCATGGTGTTTTGCCTATGACAAGGTCAACTATGCCCGATACCTAACCTATTACTATGCCACAATGTCTCGGCTGCCCATAGAACACCCAGAGGTCCATGAATACTTCATGCAAGGTGGCTTTTCGGTCCAGATCGGTAGCAAGAATCCTTTTGGACGAATTCCTGTGGACCAGACCATTGAAGAGACAATCAACAAAGACACCCAGACACCAGGGGGCACAAAAGGCTTCAGCCTCAAAGTTGGAGCTGTTTCCAGGTTCTACCTGACATCAGAGTACCGCAGTATGTACTTGAGGCAGCTGAGGGCCCTGGTAGGCCAACAATATACTGACTTCAGCCATTCAGACCTACAGGTGTCTAGGATTAGAAGAGATGAAGCCGATGTCCAATCTTTCGTTCAACTGCTGGAGACAGGTTGGGTGAACCCCTTCAACAAAGAGCATAATGGTGAACTTATCAGTTTGTCAACAGCGACTGTAGCACCACCAGATGTAGCCAAAGACCTTCAAGGGGCATACAGTATAGGAGAGGATGCATATCAAACATTCAAGGATGAGCGTTTGGGTACCGATAAGCCAACTACATTGTTTCATGACAAGATGACGAAGAACAAACTTAAAACGTTCTCTAACATCCAAATGAAGACACGCAGACAAGGTCTTGGCAAGGAGGTAATTTTGAAGGCTGACAGAAACCTATTTGGCCAGATGATACTTGTAGCTGAGAACAGAAAGCTACAAATGAGTGATGTCTTGACTCATCCCCTGGGTCCATTGCCATGGGCACTTGCCAATGGTGATGGGTCTATCCGCAAGACCAACAAGGCTGCCCTCGCAAGGGAGTTGGAGAGGAATGCTCGTCCTGCAGAAGTGATCCCCGAGCCCTCTGCAACCATCATTGATGGGATGAGCCTGGTTCAGAAACTGAAGGGAAACAATGCAACATTTGGCCAGCTAGCAGGCACAGCAATGAGTCGCGCTATCCATGAGGGTGCTAAGAGCAAGCGCATTGATATTGTCTTTGACGTCTACAAGGAGACATCCATCAAAGATACAGAAAGAGTCAACAGATATGAAGGCACAGGGATCCATTTCAAGAACATTCAACATGGGCACAACATCCAGCAGTGGAAAAAGCTTCTAAGTAGTTCCTCCAACAAGGCAAGTCTCATAAAGTTTCTGGTAGAAGAATGGAAGGCGAAACACCACAGGGAGAAGCTTGAGGAGAAGGAGCTGTATGTCACATGTGAGCAGCTCTGCTTTAAGATCACCAAAGAACAGTGGGAAGAGGCTGCTGACCTTAAGTCAAATCAAGAAGAAGCAGACACACGCCTCCTTCTCCATGCTCTTCATGCAGCAGAATCTGGTTACAAGTCGGTCATCATCACTTCGGAGGATACTGATGTCATGGTCCTGTGTCTGGGCATGTGCCACAAAATCCCATCCCACCTGTTCCAGAAATGCGGTACACAGAACCGGACAAGATTCCTGGATATCACCACTCTGAGCCGAACATTGGGAGGCAGCGTATGTGATTCATTGATTGGTATGCATGCATTTACAGGCTGTGACACCGTCAGTGCATTCGCTGGCCGTGGGAAGATGACGACACTCAAGCAGTTGAAGATGAACAAGACATACCAGGATGCCTTTCAGGAAGTTGGTCGTTCATGGGAAGTGTCTACCGAACTTTTTGAGAAGTTACAGGAAATCACCTGCCACATGTACCTGCCAACTACCCAAACAACTGAGGTAAACAGGCTCCGTTATCAGCTGTTCTGTGCCAGACGTGGAGTGGTAGAGTCAAGTCAACTCCCTCCTTGCCAGGACTGCCTTTTCATGCATGCACTGCGTGCAAACTACCAGGCTGCGATCTGGAGGAGAAGTCTGCAGAGCCAGCCATGGGTTGCAAACCCAACAGACTGCGGTTGGATGATAGATAACGACGGAAAGCTTGTTGTCAAGTGGATGCAAGGGGCACCAGCACCAGAAGCTATTATACAGCTACTGTCCTGCAAGTGTGTGCGGTCATGTGAACTTCCTCAGTGTACTTGCCTCAGCAATGGCCTGAAGTGCACAGACATGTGCAGATTACAGACATGCCAGAACAAGGGTACTGAAGACGAGCCAGTAGAACAACAGTCAGATTCAGAGTCCGATGTTGAAGATATTATGGAGTAACATATATATATATATATATATATATATATATATATATATATATATATATATATATATATATATATATATATATATATATATATGCACATGACATGTTCAGTGTGTATTTACATAACTTGGATTAAATTTTGTTACAAATACTACATCTAGTCACTCCGGGTGGTACCGATATCGTCATATTTGGTTCTTGGCTCATGCTAAAATTCCTGTGGAACACCTAAAGGGTTAACAGTTTTTAAAAATGAGTTTTGAACAGCTTGAGGGGTGTAGTTTGCAAAATGGGGTAATTTATGGGTGGTTTCTGTTATGTAAGCCCCTTAAAGTGACTTCAGAAGTGACTTGGTCCTTTGAAAAGTGGGTTTTGCTGTAAATGTGAAAAATTGCGCATAAAACTATAAGCCCTATTACGTCGTAAAACAATAAGGTTTCATTTTCAAAATGATGCCAATATGAAGTAAACATGTGGGGAGTGTAAATTAATAACTATTATGGGGGGTATCAGTATTTTTGTAAAAAGCAGAGAATTTCAAAGTTAAAAAATTGCCGATTTTTCCAAAATTTCCGAATATTTAGCATTTTTTTATATAGAAAGGTAAAATATATTGACTCCCATTTAGCACTGACGTGAAGTACAATATGTCACGAGAAAACAATCTCAGAATGGCTTGGATAGGTGAAAGCGTTCCAAAGTTATTAGCCCATGAAGTGGCACAGGTCAGATTGGCTTAGGCACTTGGGTACAAATAGGCCTAGGGCTGAAGGGGTTAATAAGCTACGTATATGTAAGGGCTATCATATCAAAAAATAAACTACAGACATGCATCTACCTAAAAATACCAAAGAGAATTAGTCACTCCGCTTGGTACCGATATCGTCAAATTTGGTTCTTGGCTCATGGACTATTAGGCCCAGCAGGAAGGAGTTAAGCCCCAGTGTAGAGTGTAACGTCCTAGTGTTTAGCACACTCATTTCTATTTAATAAAGATTAATATAAATAGGATTTCCATTTTCGGATCTGGTGTGGCCGCCAGCGAGAGAATATTGGTATTTTAATTATATCGGCATAATAAAGCGGAAACACGGAGATACTTAATCTAAATCAATGTTCATGAGAGCAGCAAACGTGCAGCATCTCCGGGCCGCTGACAGCTCCTGACACTGTAATGTGAGTGGGGAGAAGTGACTGATATTAATGGTGCATGCTGCAGGCTTCTCTCCAGTCATGTCTGCAGGGCCGCTGTCACATGGCTTCTTAACCTCTTTCTGTGCGGGAGAAAATCGCCATTAACAGCCCGGTCAATGTAGTATAACTTCAAGAATACCTTATAGCAACTAGATGTTTCACCCTCAGTGACATCACCCATTGCTCCTCAACCCACAGTTATCGAAGTACTATAATACTGCCCCGCATGTGCAAGAATATAACTAGTATAATACTGCCCCCTATGTACAAGAATATAACTACTATAATACTGCTCCTATGTAGAAGAATATAACTACTATAATACTGCTCCTATGTACAAGAATATAACTACTATAATACTGCACCTATGTACAAGAATATAACTACTATAATACTGCTCCTATGTACAAGAATATAACTACTATAATACTGCACCTATGTACAAGAATATAACTACTATAATACTGCTCCTATGTACAAGAATATAACTACTATAATACTGCACCTATGTACAAGAATATAACTACTATAATACTGCTCCTATGTACAAGAATATAACTACTATAATACTGCACCTATGTACAAGAATATAACTACTATAATACTGCTCCTATGTACAAGAATATAACTACTATAATACTTCTCCTATGTATAAGAATATAACTACTATAATACTGCCCCTATGTACAGGAATATAACTGCTATAATACTGCTCCTATGTACAAGAATATAACTACTATAATACTGCTCCTATGTACAAGAATATAACTACTATAATACTTCTCCCTATGGACAAGAATATAACTACTATAATACTGCTCCTATGTACACGAATATAACCACTGTACAGTTCTAGTTTCCTTGAATCGCAGACATTTCTGTAGTACCTCGGCCTTGTGTAAATGTCTCTTTACTTTCACTCTATTTAAATGTTTGACTTGGGGCAGCAGAGGGTTAATATTAGTCTTCTCTGGTTCACTTCTCTGGTTCTCCTAGCAGGTGATAGGGTGGATTGGACGCTGTCTGCCATCAAATATGTTGGAGCTATTGGTCCCAATAGCCTGAAGTGGCTGTAAGTGTGGTTTGGAGATATTAAGGCGACGTGTAAATAGCCCTCGTTTGGCCCGGTCAGCCACTGAGTGCCGCTTTATGGGTAATGATCATTTGTCCTGCACACCGCACAATCGCCGCATAGAATAGGAGATCCCAGTAACCACATTGTGTGACCGGTCGTATCCCTTCTGTATAATGTAGTGCAGGGATAGCCAGGTCTTTAGATGCACGTCCCTGATGCTGGAGACTGTTACAGCAGCCATGATAGTTGTCCTCCTGCTTCCCCCTAAACATAAGGAGGAAAATATTTTGAAAAAAGTTTTTTTTTAAATCTTATTGATGTATTCCCTAATACATGATCTGTTCCCACCGCTCTCCCCTCCTGTTTAATCTGTAATCTTATGATCCCGCTTTCACATAAAACACTTTATTTTGCTTTGTTACAATTAACCAGGTTTTTATTTGAAGATTTTCCTTAAGTCTCTCTCTCTTTATATTTATTTGCATTCTTTAGTTTTATTTTGAGTGCTGCGACTGCCCAGAAGTCTCTTCCATTTTTCACTCTCAGCTTGTGAACTTCTTCACGTTTTTAGAATTTTACATTTTTGATGGACTCCATCATTGTATTGGGTTTAATTAAAATTTATGTATGTGATTTTAAAGCAAGTCTGTCTGCTCCTTTCTACCCATTAAAATGGTTGTTTCATCTTGTTTGAGTAAAACTGTAGAGGGCTTGTAAAACATGCAGCTTTTCAATTTACTTTTTATTAAAATTCATTTTTCTTCGTAAGAACGGAAGGATTTCTTAATTATATAGTTTATTGCTCATTGCCTAGATTACAAGCCACCGCTGCAGTCCATCCTAGGAGCTGCATGGCTTTCAGGCGCTGCTGTGATGCTGGCGGGATCCGTGAATCCAGCGAGATTCAGTTTGATGCTGAAGAGTCAAAGTACCCTCTTGTTATCGGCATGTGAGAGCGCACAGTCTGGACCAGCAGCGCAGGCCTCCTGCCCAAACAGTCAGTCTTCAGGAGCTCGCCACCAAGACGCAGAGGATCCTAGTGCTCCTCAAGAATGCGGACAGGAATAATCCTTTAAACTAATAAGTCTTGGTTGTGCGGGTGGAGGTGTCTGGTTCCGAGAAGGTGGTCAAGCGCCCAGGCTCCATCTCTTGGTCTGTATTGAGGTCTCCTACATCACTATCTTTTGTGCATCCTTGAGATGGCGAATGCTCATTTTCTCTGACGCCCATGACGGCACCATGGAGAGAGGGGGATCCGCCCACCAAGGACAGGAAACCTACAGATAAAAAGGCGGTACCTCTCTCCTGCATCAGTTGGTTTCCTGTCCTTGATGGGAGACCTACAGATTCACCTCCGTCAGAGAAAAGATTCGTCGTGGGATTTCCGGGGCCAATCAGCTCGATTCAGGCAGCGGGGGCCCCCCTGCCTCGGCTGGTGTGGTGACCCAAAGCGCCACCGCTGGGGCTAGTAGGCCTTTGGGGTGCGCGGGGAGAGAGGTGGCGGGACCTCGGCCACCTCTCTAGGTAAGACTCACCAGCAGCAGTATCCAAGGGCGGTCCCTCTATGGATGGGAGCCGATGTCTTGCTCCTTAGCGTCAGTCTGCGGGCTGTAGTTCCCGGGGGTTCCGAGGAGTCCAGCAACATGCGGTGATGCGCGGCGCCATCTTGCCCCCGTCTGCGCACGCGCGAGATCGAGCGGGATTTCAAGCAGTCAGAGCTTTGCGCGGGCGGCTGGAAGGGTACCGCTCGCAAGCGCTGCGATCCTCGCCTCTGTGCGCGCGCAGCCTCTGGCGAACTGTGCAGGCGCGGGATTTGGTGCGCGATGCTGCAACTGCGCATGCGCGGGAAAAAAAAATGTCGCCATCCACCGATATTTTAGCAAGGCACACCTGGGGCCAACGCTCACTAGCCATGAGCGATGCAGAGCAAGCATCTCCCCTGCCCAGGGCATCTCCACAGCCGCCGCCACAGCAGCAGCAGCAGAAGCGACGAACCCAGAAAGAACACCAGGACTCTACCGGGAAAGGGCGTTCTGGATCACTGCGCAGCAAGGAGTCCAGCGTAATGTTCGGCTCAAGGGATAAATCGATAACAAACATGGATCGTCCCCAACCGGTATTTATGGGTCCATAAGGTGGTAAGTGATCTTCGTGAAAGTTAGTGATAGTGAGGGCCTATCTTTGCGTTTTCTTACTATAGGGGAAGAAAAGCGCAAGCAAAACTAAACATAACATATGTGCCTTATGTAAAGAAGATCTTCCATCTTCATGGGAAAAAAGACTTTGCAGTGTTTGTATTCAGCAGACAGTGTCAGAAGGCCTCCCCGGGTTCGCAGCGGACCTTAAAAACCTGATTAAAGTCCAGGTAGAAGAGACCTTTAGATCCCTCAAAGGAGGAAAACAGCGAAGGAAGACTAAGCACAGATCTCCGTCTCCTGAGTCTGGTGATTCAGGGGAAGATATGGATTCAGACACATCTAATTCTTCCTCCTCATCCTCTTCATCATCATCTTCATCTTCCTCGGGAGGCCGTAGTTGCTTCCCTATAGAGGAAACTGACAGGCTTGTTAAGGCCGTTAGGATCACTATGGGGCTGGCAGACCCTCACTTAAAAAGATCTGTTCAAGACATAATGTTCGGGGGGCTTGACCAAAAAAAGAGAAGGGCCTTTCCCCTTAATGAGAAAATCCAGGCTTTAATTAAGAGTGGAAAAAGCCTATAAGAAAGTCACTACTTACTCCGAAAAGGAAATATCCGTTCGATGACCAATCCTGTTCCTTCTGGGATAAGGCGCCTAAACTGGATGTGGCAATCGCTAAGGCATCCAAAAAATATGCCCTTCCGTTTGGGACATGGGGGTCTTAAAAGACACAATGGACAAGAAGGCAGATGCCTTCCTCAGAGGTTCATGGGAGGCGGCTGGTGGAGGCCTTAAACCAGCAGTTGCTGCCGCATGTACATCTCGCTCCCTGATGATATGGTTAGACCAATTAGAAAGCCAGCTCAAAAACAGTTCTTCCCGCGATTCAATTTTAAATACGTTACCAGTTATGCGTGGAGCTGCTGCCTTCTTAGCAGATGCTTCGGCCGATTCAATCAAACTATCCGCTAGGTCAGCAGTTTTTTCTAATGCCGCAAGACGGGCCCTTTGGCTGAAATGTTGGCCGGGAGATCTCCAGACAAAGTCTAAATTGTGTACCATCCCCTGTGAAGGAGAGTTCCTATTCGGGCCCACTCTAGATGATATATTAGAGAAAGCGGGTGATAAAAAGAAAACATTTCCCTCCCTGGGTTTCCCTTCATACAGGAGGCCCTTTCGGAGCAAGAGGTTCTTCCGAAGGAAGCCAGGAAAAAACCAAGATAGGGGGGAAGACAAGCGGAACAAAAACAAGGGTTTCTTATTCAACAAAAACCCTAACGACAACAAAAAACCCGCCCAATGAATGCTTGCCCCAGGTGGGGGGAAGACTGTCCCTCTTCCTCTCAGCCTGGGAGAAAATTACCAGCAGTCCTTGGGTTTTGAATTTAATAAGATCCGGACTGAAACTGAAATTTCAGAAGCCCCCTCGTCCCTCGTTCATGACGACGTCGCTAAGGTCTTCGGAGGAAGAGCAACTAGCATTAGAAAAAGAAGTCATGGGACTAGTGAGCAAAGGGGTTCTCATGGAAGTTCCCCTACAAGAAAGAGGACAAGGGTACTACACCCCTCTGTTCCTGAGGAAGAAACCGGACGGATCTTTCAGGACTATCATAAATCTGAAGAGTCTAAACAAATTCCTGGAAGTCCAGTCACTCAAAATGGAAACAATAAAAACCTCGATAAAAATGTTGTTTCCACTGTGTTTCATGACAGTCCTGGATCTAAAGGACGCCTACTACCAAGTCCCGATCCACAAGGATCACCAAAAATTCCTCAGGATAGCAGTCTACATCAGGGGGGTGATACACCATTTTCAATTCTTAGCCCTCCCCTTCGGGCTGGCTATAGCTCCACGGGTCTTCACAAAATTAGTTGCAGAGGTAATGGCTCACCTGAGGGAGCAAGATACCCTGATAGTGCCATACCTCAACGACTTTTTGATAATCGGTTCCTCTCCACAACACTGCGAGGAACAGCTGAAGACAATCAGACATTCACTGGAAAAACTGGGCTGGTTAGTGAACTTAAAAAAATCCAGGTTGTTACCGTACCAAATCCAGGAGTACCTGGGCCTTACTCTGGACTCTGTAAAACAAGAATGCCGTCTTCCAGAGGAAAAAATTCAAAACATCATAAGACTAGTTTTCAGAAGGCGAGACACCCCCTCCATAACCCCCTGCCAAGCAATGTCCCTCTTAGGATCCATGACAGCCTGCATCCCGGCAGTCCAATGGGCTCAGTTACACTCAAGAGAGTTTCAATGGCAAATCTTGTCAGAAGAAGTCTCTCTAAAAGGGAATTTAGAAAGTGGGCTCAATTTATCTCCAAACACAATTCAGTCACTGAGTTGGTGGACATCGCAAGACAATCTTTCTCAAGTAATCCCGTGGGTAACTCCAGTCTCACAGATAGTATCAACAGATGCGAGTCCCAGCGGGTGGGGGGCACACCTGAACGACCTGTTAGCTCAGGGGGCTTGGCCACCATATCTGAAAAAAGTGTCCTCCAATATTAAGGAACTACTGGCAGTCAAGTTTGCACTATTAGAGTTCCTGGATCCCCTTCGGTCTCACCATGTCAGAATTATGTTGGACAACAAAGTGGTGATAGCGTATCTAAATCACCAGGGAGGTACCCGTTCTCTGAGTCTGATGGAGATAACCAAATCAATCTTCCACATAGCCGAAACCAACCTTCAATCCCTATCAGGCCTTCATATAAAGGGGGTGGACAACTACAGGGCAGATTACCTAAGTCGTTCTCGCTTGAAACAGGGGGAATGGGAGCTAAATCAATCAGTGTTCACTCAGATCTCAGTAAAATGGGGCACACCAAACATAGAACTTTTCGCAAACCATCTAAACAAAAAAGTGGACACCTTTTGCTCAATAACGCCGTTGGGTAGCCCTGTTTCTCTAGATGCGTTCTTGATTTCCTGGAACCATCAACTAGCATATGCCTTTCCCCCTATTGCTCTGATTCCGGCAGTGCTGAGGAAGATTCGGGAGGACGGGGCTCACATAATCTTAATAGCCCCGTTCTGGCCGAAGAGGCCTTGGTTTTCCTGGATGATGAAGATGTCCATCTCCGATCCATGGGTACTACCGGATCTCCCAAACCTCCTCTCCCAGGGCCCAGTTCATCATCCACAGGTGGCAAGTTTGCACTTGACAGCCTGGCATTTGAAAGGGAGTTACTAGAAAACAGGGGGTTTTCTCCGGGGCTGGTATCTACACTGCTACAAAGTAGAAAACCCTTTACAACCAAACAATATGGGAAAGTATGGAAAAAATTCCTTTCATCTTCAGGTGCCAAAATAGGGGAGGGCGTCCCTCTTAGAGCCATACTTGAGTTTCTGCAGAATGGGTTAGAGATGGGTCTGGCCACAAGCACCTTGAAAGTCCATGTAGCAGCTTTAGGAGCTTTATTCAACTATGATTTGGCAGGGAATCGATGGATTTCTAGATTCATCAAAGCAGCCGGTAGATCAAGGCCTCTACCTGTGAAAATTACCCCTCAGTGGGATTTAAATTTAGTCCTTAGAGCATTATCTAAACCTCCCTTTGAACCCTTAGCGGATGCTCCAATTAAAATCTTATCCCTTAAAACTTCCTTGCTCGTTGCTCTCACTTCTGCACGTAGGGTCAGTGACATCCAGGCCCTATCCGCTAACCCCCCTTTCACGCAATTCCTCGATGATAGGGTCGTCCTAAAAACTGACCCGGCATATCTCCCAAAAGTGGCATCCCGTTTCCATAGGACGCAAGAAATATCTCTTCCCTCCTTCTGTCCTAATCCCAAAAACAAAGAGGAAGAGTCATTACATACATTGGATGTGAGGAGATGCCTGATGCATTACATAGAAGCCACTAGGGAGAGTAGGGAGGATGCCTCTCTCTTTGTATGTTTTCAGGGTCCCCGGAAGGGGAAGAAAGCATCTAAGGGCACCCTGGCAAGATGGATCACAGAGGCCATCAGCCTGTTATACTCATCGAGTGGCGTACCCGTCCCGGGAAATATCAAGGCGCACTCAACAAGAGCAGTAGCAACCTCTTGGGCGGAGAAGGCCGGAGCTTCGATTGAGCAGATATGTAAAGCTGCTACCTGGTCTTCACCGTCCACTTTCTATAGGCACTATAGATTGGACCTTATCTCCTCTTCGGACCTTACCTTTGGTAAAAGGGTTCTGGAAGCGGTGGTCCCTCCCTAATGTACAAATCTCTGCAATTCTCTCCGTGGTGCCGTCATGGGCGTCAGAGAAAAATATAGTTCTTACCGATAACGGTATTTCTCTGAGCCCATGACGGCACCCGTACATTCCCTCCCTTCACTTCTTGGGTGTGCACGTTAATATAGTGCCTTATGCTAATAGTATAAATAGTCACGTGGTATCTCAGTTAAGTCTTTATGAATAGAGACTTGCTTTTAACATTACTTAGTCTCCCATCGTTCTCTAGTAAACAACTGATGCAGGAGAGAGGTACCGCCTTTTTATCTGTAGGTTTCCTGTCCTTGGTGGGCGGATCCCCCTCTCTCCGTGGTGCCGTTATGGGCTCAGAACTATATTTTTCTTGTTTGCCTCATCTAAGTATAGTACTAAATCCATCAATAAAGACCACAAGGAAGAAACTGGAAACTGTTTTCTTAGGCTACTTTCACACTAGCGTCGGGCTCGGCCCGTCGCAGTGCGTCGGGCCGAGGTTCCCGACGCTAGCGTTGTCTCCGCCGCACAACGGGGGCAGCGGATGCATTTTTCCAGCGCATCCGCTGCCCCATTGTGAGGTGCGGGGAAGTGCGGGGAGGTGGGGGCTGAGTTCCGGCCGCGCATGCGCGGTCGGAAAAAGCGGACCGTCGGGAACAAAAAAACGTTACATGTAACGTTTTTTGCTCCCGACGGTCCGCCACAGCAGGGCGCAACCGTCGCACGACGGTTGCGACGTGTCATTGCGTCGCAAATGCGTCACTAATGTTAGTCAATGCAGAAAAAACGCATCCTGCAAGCACTTTTGCAGGATGCGTTTTTTCGGCAAAACGACGCATTGCGACGTAATGCAGTTAACGCCAGTGTGAAAGTAGCCTTAGGAGAACCCCACCTTTGATACTTCTGCTTGACATTGAGTAGCGATATATGCTTATACAACTATGGTGTAGTCATCATCAGAGCATATTTTAGCCTTGAGCTTGGCAAGATGGTGCTCATCACTCACCACTGAAGGTGCCCTCATGGTTGGAAGCATCTTACGAGTCTATAGCACTAATTCCTCCCAAAAACACATTGGAATGTATCTGAAGTTCTTCAGCCTGTGGGTCTCCACGCCTCCTGACACAACAACTTTTTTTTCAGTTGAGAGCAGTGGATTACTGTTTTCAGTTAAGTAAACTGGTGTCAGATCCATCAACATCGTTGGTCCAGGGACCTGTTTCTTCAGCCTCCGCCATATTTGTTAATTTTTAGCATAAATCAATTATTTTTTTAACTTTGGAAATCCGTTCTCCCAGTGTTAATCTGATAAAGAAGAGTAAAAAAAAAATCATGAGACAGGTGGAGTGAAGTGGAAATACCCAGGGCCTGGCACATCTGTTTGGCGCCAATGTAAAATACTTGCTATTTTTATGGGATTTTGCCACAGAGAACAATTACTTTGATTACGGGAGAATCAAGGGCTTCTCATTTCTTTGGACATCTGTCGAGTTAGAGACTTTCCTGGACAGTGATCTTTGCCAAGGATACGTTCAGGGAAAGATGTTCTCTTTTTTTTCTTCTTCTCATTGTAGGTGCCGCTCTGATGTCCCACTTGTTGTCCGCTTCGTATAACCCAAGGCATTTATATGCAGATTAAAAATGAACATATGTTGCTGAAAGAAGTTAAACGGCAAACACGTTTTAAAGATTTTTTTATTTGAAATTGGATAAATGCTAATTTTGGGTTATTGAAGCCCTGGATCATTAAGGCTTTCTTTCTCCATTTTTTTTTTAACGACCTTTTTTTGTTCCCTGTGGAAAGCCTAGAAGATAAATGTATGTAAAACAAAAGGCCACACTTGGAGCTTGTTATTTTTAGAAAGAAATGCCAGGAAGTCAAGGAAAGAAAAAAAGTCCACTTTTTATTCTGCGTTATATGTTTGTGTATTTATTCACTCCAAACCATCTGGCCACAAAAAAAGTGGCAAAATGCCAAAATAAAGCTGCTAAAATGTGTGTGAAAACACCTTAGGATTGCCTCCCCGTGTGCTTGTAATCATAAATCAGATTTCATCATCTTTTCCCTGGTGGTCTAGGTTATATGAGCAGTCGATATTGTACTCTTATTTATCTTTTTGAGTCTATGGTAAATAAAAGGGTTAATATCTGATGGTCTATGAACAGAGGTATATATATATTTTTTTATTAATTGGTCATCTAGGCCCTAAATTACCAAAGAATAAAATAAATACTGTACACCTCAGTTCCTAGACCACTAGGTATTAACCCCCCTTTTTTAACTCTAGGCCAAAAGGGTCAATATACACTTCTACCTGAATGAGAGGGAGAGTACTCTGTGTTGTAAGATATACAATAGGTGTGTACGTTTTTCTTTTTGTGTTAGTCTAAGGTAACGTGGTGAGAGCTTTGGAAGATGATTGTATTGTATTCTCTGGTGGTCTGGGATCAGAATGAGTTAACAAATGTGATATAGGATATATGAAAGTGTACCGTATTTTATATTCTACGGTGTTCTTGGGTCAAATAAGAGTTTAGTCTTGGTGGTCTTGGGTATACGAGATGGTTAATGATTTGTTCCTTGGTGGTCTAGGGTAAAAAAAGGGAAAGCTTGTCATCCCACATGGTTATCTAGGACATAGATAGATATATGTCAATTATATAACTCGTATAGAATTCATATGTCCTCGACCAGGGATGGGCAATTAATTAGACTGTGACTGTTCTGGAAGCTGAACCTTTAGGCTGAAATTAATTCTGCTGAATATTATATTAATACTAGCTGTAATACCCGGCTTCACCCGGGTTAATAACTGCTGTTAGCAAAATAGAACGTGTTAAAAATTTATTCTGCACACAAAAATCACAAAACAAATAGATAGAAATGTAATTATTAAAAGGCAAAAACTAATCTAATAGAAGCATTTCACAACATATATTTCAACACCAAGAGATATTCCACACAGATTTAACTAAATGGGCCAAGTAATGTGAAGTAATCTTCTACTACTTAATCGAGAGCCTTTTGATAAATGACATTCTTAGTTTTTCCTTCAGGTGCAAAGACGAACAGATTTTTGGCTGTTCCAACTCTTGAACAGGCCACATAAAGTTGACCACTTTGTTATACTGAGAATGTCCTTTGTTGCCTATATATTAACCAGTCAGAGCTCAGATTAATTAACTGTAGCAAAATAGAAGCTGAGCTGTAATTGGTTGCTATTGGCAGTCTGATAAATCCCCAGCCAACAGGAAGCCCTCCCCCCTGGCAGTATATATTAGCTCACACATACACGTAATAGACAGGTCATGTGACTGACAGCTGCCATATTTCCTATATGGTACATTTGTTGCTCTTGTAATTTGTCTCCTTATTAATCAGATTTTTATTTTTGAAGGATAATACCAGACTTGTGTGTGTTTTAGGGCGAGTTTCATGTGTCAAGTTGTGTTGAGTTGCGTGTGGCGACATGCATGTAGCGTCTTTTGTGAGATGAGTTTTGTGTGGCCACATGCGTGTAGCAACATTTTGTGTGTCGAGTTGCATGTGACAGGTTAGTGTAGCAAGTTGTGTGCAGCAAGTTTTGCGCATTGCGAGTTTTGCGCGTGGCGAGTTTTATGTGTGGTGCGTTTTGAGTATGTGCAAGTTTTGTGTGAGGCAACTTTTGCATGTGTTGCAACTTTTGTGCATGTGGCAATTTTTCCGCGTGTGCAAGTTTAGCGTGTGGCGAGTTTTCCATGAGGTCAGTTTTGCACGAGCCTAGTTTTGCATGTGGCGAATTTTGCGCGTGGCGACTTTTGTGTTTCGACTTTTATGTGGCAAGGTTGGTATATGTGTGCTGGGGGTGGTATATGTGTTCAAGCATGTGGTAGTGTGTGGCGCATTTTGTGTGTGTTCATATCCCCGTGTGTGGTGAGTATCCCATATCGGGGCCCCACCTTAGCAACTGTACGGTATATACTCTTTGGCGCCATCACTCTCATTGTGAACACGTCCCCTTTGTTCACATCTGGCAGCTGTCAATTTGCCTCCAACACTTTTCCTTTCACTTTTTCCCCGTTATGTGGATAGTAGGGTTGAGCGAACTTTAGTTTTTTAGGGTCGAGTCGGGTTTTGTGAAACCCGACTATCTTAAAAGTCGAGTCGAGTGAAATCGGCCGACCACCGTGAAAAGTCGGGTTTCGGCCGAAACACGAAACCCAATGCAGGAAATTATTATTTTTTATTTTTTATTTTTTTTTTATAATTATTTTTCTCTCTCTCTCCCTCTCCCTCTCTCCCTCTCTCCCTCTCTCTCTCAGAAAATTTCGTATTGCACATTCCAAATCCCTGACATGACGATAGGCGTTCACTCTCCTAAGACCTATGTCATCACTCTGCCCGCGCTCATTCATTGGCTGAAAAAATGGCGCTAAATGTGTCATACGAAACGCGACTTTGGCGCCAAGATCGCGTACCGCATGGCCGACCCCGCACAGGGATCGGGTCGGGTTTCATGAGACGCCGACTTTGCCAAAAGTCGGCGACTTATGAAAATGAACGACCCGTTTCGCTCAACCCTAGTGGATAGTATCATAGTTATTAAGGTTGAAGGAAGACTTTAAGTCCATCTAGTTCAACCCATAGCCTAACCTAACATGCCCTAACATGTTGATCCAGGGGAAGGCAAAAAAACTCCATGTGATAAGAGTAAGCTCCACCATGGGGAAAAAAAATCCTTCCCGACCCCACATATGGCAATCAGACTAGTTCCCTGGATCAACGCCCTATCAAGGAATCTAGTGTATATACCCTGTAACATTATACTTTTCCAGAAAGGCATCCAGTCCCCTCTTAAATTTAAGTAATGAATCACTCATTACAACATCATACGGCAGAGAGTTCCATAGTCTCACTGCTCTTACAGTAAAGAATCCGCGTCTGTTATTATGCTTAAACCTTCTTTCCTCCAGACGTAGAGGATGCCCCCTTGTCCCTGTCACCGGTCTATGATTAAAAAGATCATCAGAAAGGTCTTTGTACTGTCCCCTCATATATTTATACATTAACATAAGATCACCCCTTAGCCTTCGTTTTTCCAAACTAAATAGCCCCAAGTGTAATAACCTATCTTGGTATTGCAGACCTCCCAGTCCTCTAATAACCTTGGTCGCTCTTCTCTGCACCCGCTCTAGTTCAGCTATGTCTTTCTTATACACCGGAGACCAGAACTGTGCACAGTATTCTAAGTGTGGTCGCACTAGTGACTTGTATAGAGGTAAAATTATGTTCTCCTCATGAGCATCTATGCCTCTTTTAATACATCACATTATTTTATTTGCCTTTGTAGCAGCTGCCTGACACTGGCCACTGAATATGAGTTTGTCATCCACCCATACACCCAGGTCCTTTTCATTGACAGTTTTACCCAGAGTTTTAGAATTAAGCACATAGTTATACATCTTATTACTTCTATCCAAGTGCATGACCTTACATTTATCCCCATTAAAGCTCATTTGCCATTTATCAGCCCAAGCTTCTAGTTTACACAAATCATCCTGTAATATAAAATTGTCCTCCCCTGTATTGATTACCCTGCAGAGTTTAGCGTCATCTGAAAATATTGAAATTCTACTCTGAATGCCCCCTACAAGGTCATTAATAAATATGTTAAAAAGAAGAGGGCCCAATACTGACCCCTGTGGTACCCCACTGCTAACCGCGACCCAGTCCGAGTGTGCTCCATTAATAACCACCCTTTGTTTCCTATCCCTGAGCCAGCTCTCAACCCACTTGCACATATTTTCCCCTATCCCCATTATTCTCATTTTATGTATCAACCTTTTGTGTGGCACCGTATCAAAAGCTTTTGAAAAGTCCATATACACTACATCCACTGGGCTCCCTTGGTCCAGTCCGGAACTTACCTCTTCATAGAAGCTGATCAAATTAGTCTGACATGAACGGTCCCTAGTAAACCCGTGCTGATACTGGGTCATGAGGTTATTCCTCTTCAGATACTCCAGTATAGCATCCCTTAGAATGCCCTCCAGGATCTTACCCACAGTAGAGGTTAAGCTTACTGGCCTATAATTACGGAGTTCAGTTTTTGTCCCCTTTTTTTGAATATTGGCACCACATTTGCTATACGCCAGTCCTGTGGTACAGACCCTGTTATTATGGACTCTTTAAAGATTAAAAATAACGGTCTATCAATGACTGTACTTAGTTCCTGCAGTACTCGGGGGTGTATCCCATCCGGGCCCGGAGATTTGTCAATTTTAGTGATTTTTAGACGCTGCCGTACTTCCTGCTGGGTTAAGCAGGTAACATTTAATTGGGAATTTTTATCACTAGTCATATTGGCTGCCATGGGATTTTCTTTTGTAAATACTGATGAAAAAAAAGTCATTTAGCATATTGGCTTTTTCCTCATCCTCATCCACCATTTCCCCCAGACTATTTTTAAGGGGGCCAACACTATCATTTTTTAGTTTCTTACTATTTATGTAGTTAAAGAATATTTTGGGGTTATTTTTGCTCTCTCTGGCAATGAGTCTCTCTGTCTCAATCTTTGCTACCTTGATTTGCTTTTTACAGAATTTATTTAATTTTCTATATTTATTTAATGCCTCATCACTGCCTACTTCCTTTAATTCTCTAAATGCTTTCTTTTTGTCACTTATTGCGCCCCTTACAGCTCTATTTAGCCATATTGGTTTCCTCCTATTTCTAGGAGGAGCAATATTGTTTAGTGAATTGGAAAGCGTGGGGTTAAAATTTCGCCTCACAGCATAGCGTATGTCCAGATGTGTGACTACAAAATTTTGTGGCTGTAGCTGCGACGGTGCAGATGCCACTCAAGGACATACACACATTCATACACACACACACACACACAGCTTTATGTATTATATTAATCCCCCACATTAATTTATATACATATGAGACCCCACGTGGCCTCTCTTTATACAATATAAGCCCTCACATGGCCTTCTATATAGCATATGAGCCCCTACATAGCCTCCTACATTCAGTATGAGCCCCCACATTGCCTCTCAATATACAATATGAGCCCTCAGAGCCTCCTATATGCAGTGGGAGCCTCCTATACACAGTGTGAGCCCCCACGTAGCCTCATATGTACAGTGTGAGCCCCCAATAGCTTCTGATATAGAGCGTGTGCCCCCACATAGCCTCCGGCATACAGCGTGTGCCCCCACATAGCCTCCGGCATACAGCGTGTGCCCCCACATAGCCTCCGGCATACAGCGTGTGCCCCCACATAGCCTCCGGCATACAGCGTGAGCCGCCCACATAGCCTCCGGCATACAGCGTGAGCCGCCCACATAGCGTCAGGCATAGAGCGTGAGCCGCCCACATAGCGTCAGGCATAGAGCGTGAGCCGCCCACATAGCGTCAGGCATAGAGCGTGAGCCGCCCACATAGCGTCAGGCATAGAGCGTGAGCCGCCCACATAGCGTCAGGCATAGAGCGTGAGCCGCCCACATAGCGTCAGGCATAGAGCGTGAGCCGCCCACATAGCGTCAGGCATAGAGCGTGAGCCGCCCACATAGCGTCAGGCATAGAACGTGAGCCGCCCACATAGCGTCAGGCATAGAGCGTGAGCCGCCCACATAGCGTCAGGCATAGAGCGTGAGCCGCCCACATAGCGTCAGGCATAGAGCGTGAGCCGCCCACATAGCGTCAGGCATAGAGCGTGAGCCGCCCACATAGCGTCAGGCATAGAGCGTGAGCCGCCCACATAGCGTCAGGCATAGAGCGTGAGCCGCCCACATAGCGTCAGGCATAGAGCGTGAGCCGCCCACATAGCGTCAGGCATAGAGCGTGAGCCGCCCACATAGCGTCAGGCATAGAGCGTGAGCCGCCCACATAGCGTCAGGCATAGAGCGTGAGCCGCCCACATAGCGTCAGGCATAGAGCGTGAGCCGCCCACATAGCGTCAGGCATAGAGCGTGAGCCGCCCACATAGCGTCAGGCATAGAGCGTGAGCCGCCCACATAGCGTCAGGCATAGAGCGTGAGCCGCCCACATAGCGTCAGGCATAGAGCGTGAGCCGCCCACATAGCGTCAGGCATAGAGCGTGAGCCGCCCACATAGCGTCAGGCATAGAGCGTGAGCCGCCCACATAGCGTCAGGCATAGAGCGTGAGCCGCCCACATAGCGTCAGGCATAGAGCGTGAGCCGCCCACATAGCGTCAGGCATAGAGCGTGAGCCGCCCACATAGCGTCAGGCATACAGCGTGAGCCGCCCACATAGCCTCCGGCATAGAGCGTGAGCCGCCCACATAGCCTCCGGCATACCGCTGGTGTGTCTGGACAGATGTTTAACTTCCTGCACCGGACTCTTATCTACGGACTAAAGGATGTACTTTTATGTGTTCCGTGTTAATGCCTCCCACTTGGTGAGACTGTCCCTTCTCCAGGGGCACAAGTCCTGAGAGTGCATCTCGTGATGGTTGTGTCTTGTGGTGGATTTGACGTTCTCCTCCTCCTGCTCCACTTCTGCTGCCACTCCTGGCTGTAGAGCTTAGGGAATCGATACACTACTGCGCTAAGCTCGTCTGACAAGGGCTGATCTCCTGGGATTAATGCACTAGGAGTCCTTTCAGCCGGAGCTTACGTGGATGCGCTTATAGCAGTCAGCAGTACGAGACGGTGGGACCTTGTCTTACGGGACTTTATTT
The DNA here is from genome assembly GCF_051348905.1 of Ranitomeya variabilis. Classification (NCBI taxonomy): domain Eukaryota; kingdom Metazoa; phylum Chordata; class Amphibia; order Anura; family Dendrobatidae; genus Ranitomeya; species Ranitomeya variabilis. Next base: position 207,998,509 of record NC_135239.1, read on the forward strand.
TCATGGTTTGAACTTCTAAGACGGTGACATTCTTAAACCGGAGCTGTCATTTCCGTGACCTTGGGAGATTTTTCTGAGAAGTTCAGTAAAATGTTTGACTTCTTCTCTTACTTTAATGAGGTCTTGACTGTCTTTACGTGTAACCTATAAAAAAGTAGGCCACGGGGCGGGAGACGATCGGAGTTTATCATTTCGCTGATTGCTTTTGTTGGAGTAGGTTCCATGCAGTCTTTGTGCAGACGCTATGATATGTCAGGCCCCCCAGGAAGTCGTGATCACATATTAACCCACGTTTCCAGATTTTGAGTCCAATGTTTTTTGATTTTTTTTAAGGTGATGTCACTAATTTTCACCTGCATACAAATATTACACTACCCTCATTCACAGATGTACCTATATCTATATAATAATAAACTGGGTAGTTTGGTTAATGTGATTAAATTGCTGCTTTTTTCTGTACAGAGTGAATTATGCCAAATACTGCCCATACAGTGTGGTTGGGAGCCCAGATCTGCATAGGGGCACACCGGGGGATTCCCCTGTTACCCTATGCGCCAGTCCGAGCCTGGGTGCGTTACTCGCGCCACTGGTCCAAATTGTGCGTTTCCTTAATGCAACAAGCAGATGTATCTTGGCCTCTGCAGCATTGGAGGAGCGCAGGGAGGCATAACCTGCCGAATCCACCCAGCTTCAGAGCAGCGCTCACAGGCTCTTAAAGAGCTTCTAAGCGCTGCACTCCTGTTTAGGAAACTTTGAGGATTTTTTTTAATAGGAGGTAAATTTCAAAGTTTCTTGTCTTACAATTTATCCAGCCCGCATGAGACCTGGTCTTTTAAAACATTTTCCCTATTTGGTGATTAAAACTTTTTCTTTATTCGGACATGAACCTCACCCCTTCCTGGTGTGCCGGCAGCGGACTTTGGTGGGACTGTCTCTGCTCCATGAGTAGCTGCAACCTGATATTCAGCTTTGAGGTCCCCTGGACTTGTCTGTTACTTGTTATGTAACTTTTTGGCCTTGGTGACATTTTATTACATCATGTAACCATAAATTACACATTTTCTGCAGCCATTTTTACACACCGTACATTGCATTTACACCTTCTCATTACCGATTGTGACGCCTTGTTTTATTTTAGAGTTTCAGCTTTGTCTGGAAAAAGCAAATTAGACTTGAAGGAGATGAAAAAAAGTGCCCCCTTCTGCTCTGACCAGGGTGTAGCTTCAGTAAACTTTTGTCTTGGGATCATGGGTTTACTTATCTTGGCCATATGACAGCTGAGGAATGCGGGATGCAAATGGCCGCTGTGTGAGCTTTTGGACTCCATGGGACGGGGTGCAGATTAGCCAAATAAATGTCCCCCCTCCAGTGTCTGTGCTTCCTCCTCGTGCTCGGACTGGAGCGCAGCACAACAGCTGTTTAAAGGAATCCCATCTGTCCTCCAGTTTGTCATAAGGACTTGCTCAAGCAGCTGCCTCACAACTGGCTGCATGACCTCCACGGCTGTCACTTTCCTGGCTAATCCCCCACACCATGTCGCCTCCAACAGCTTGTCAGAGGGGCGCATGCAGGGGACAGCGGCTCCCAGACTCCGGGCGCAGTGCTGCTTCTGCCACAAGTATTAATTTCTTATTAGTATGATATGTAATACACAATTGAAGGTGATCCACCTTCAGAGCACCCCCCATCTCCAAGGAATCCACCATGTGAATGAAGTAGAGTTGAGCAAAAAGATTCCAGGACACCGGCCCAGTGTCCACCTCAGTAGTCCATTGCCACCATGCAAACTACCTCCCACCGGCTGCAAATATGCCGTCCCACCTGCCTTACTAATAAGAGGTGTCGGGGATGCCGGCATGTAGGAGGAGGTTTGCATGGCTCTGGTCTCACACAGCCATGGACTACTAAGGTAGCCATGGACTACTAAGGTGGCCACTGACCCAAGGTCCTGGGAATCTTTTTGCTCAATTCTACATTGCAGTGTATGACTACTGCTCCCATAGACGGTGGAAGGAGCCGTGGTCAGCCATGTGCACTACTATGCGACACACAGGATCCCCATTCTTGTGATTGGTTGCGGGTCACACAGTCTTTCATTGATCAACACACCTGTGAATAGGCTTAAGAAAGGAAAGGAAAGTTATCAGTTCTCATTGGGTCCAAATTATTTGTCCTCTGTACAAGGACCCTCATACCGCGAAGTGGACCCCGATTGTAGTACCAGCTGAATGTTTCTGCTGCACAGTTTCTCAGCCCTTGTACTGGTTCTCCTTGTGAAGTCATACAGGCGATGATTCCTGGAAAGGAGTATTTAATTCGACTCCCCTCCAAAAGAGACAGAACCAGAATCTCCCAAGCGCTTTTTCCTAGGTATCCCAACCAGAAAGTTACTTACAGGGCAGTGTCCTGGCATCAGAGGGACAATATTGTTATTTATTGGGGAACCACATTGCTGTGTTCTTCCAAAATTAGCGCCACTCCTAAACACAGGTTGTTTGTGGTTTTGCATTTCTGCGCTTTAATGGGGCATAGGTGCAATATGACACATGGAAAGGGGTAACACTCTTTTAAAAGAAAGCGCCTGTGTTTAGCCAATCCTAAACAACTCCTGTAATGGCGATTTTTGCCATGAGTTGCCCTTTAAATCAGCCGACCCCATCATCAGTAGGGCGTCCTGTATATGTCGCGTCGTCTTTTATATACGTCCTGTATCAGTGATGATATTTTTTGTGTTCCGGGTTTGTTCTTTTCAAGACAATATTGTAGAAGTTTAAGAAGGAACAAGCGGCGAGGACGATGTCCAGTGAAGGGAGAAAAAAGAATAAGACTTTGGCCCAAGTAGGTGGAACGGAGCTTGTGCCGGCGACACACAAGGCCTCATTCTCTTGTGCTTTTCTCTGGCTTCTGGTTTTTCTGAAAAGGTTGCCGCATGTGTTTGAGGCAGATAAGCCCCTGACTTTGAAGTGTGGCCACGTCGAGCGCCCGCTCCTGTTGCTGCTGCCAGTCACGGGGAATTAATCACTACCGCAGAGAGATAAGAGGCGCAGAGCATCGTCACATTCTGATTGGGAGGGGGCAACAACTACCACGGCCCCTCCGCCACCAGGTTTTTATTTTTTTTTTTCAGTACATTTTCTTTGACACATTCTGTAGATGATGTTTATTTTTGCCTTTTAACTCTGTCTTCAAACAATTTTCAAGACCACTGCTTCCTGGCAGCATTCATGGTCGCATCCAGAGGCTATGAAAACCCAGAGACTCCTTCTCCGAGCTGAAGATCTGTCAGGCCCCATTCACATCTGCATGAAATAACGGATGCCAGAGGTGCCCATTGCTCGCTTTGCCAGGGAGAATAATGCTACGGGCTGCGTTATTTTTACCTATCCAGTATGACAGGAGGTGTAATAGTGGATTTTGGCATCCCTGACACGGATATGCATGTGGCCTCACCATTGTATCCCCTCTTGTTACAATGTATCCGTGCAGGGAATACGATGTATCCATCCGGAGTGCAGACTGGATGCAGCTCTAGCGAGGTTCACATCTTCAGGACATTAATTTCCTACAGAAATTTCTGAAATCTTCCACTAGAGTCCTTAGTGACCCTTGTACCCATCACCTAGTTCACCCCGGCAGACACGTGCACCATTTCCGCAGATACCGCTTTTCTAACCGTCCCCACTTACAAGATGCAATACTAATGACTCCGATTAATCTCCGTCATTTCGCTAATCATAATTAACTAGATGCCAGGAGTTAGCGGCACATCCAGATACTAATAAAGTGTGAATTATTACACGACCAGCCAGCTGCAATGGGGGGATGGCTGCCCAAGGGGGGCTGGCCTGGACGTAGGATTATCCTTGCCCACCATAAAGGAAGCCAAAAAGAAATCTACATGATGTTTCACGGTTTTATTCCATGTATTGCATGCTGATGGGTATTTTAGCTTTCAAGGCATTTAATCTTAAAGCGACACTACCTTTTAAATGTTTGAATTAAAAGGGGCTGGCTGACAGTCCTTTTTAAAGTTTTTTTTGTTTGTTTCAGAAAACCTATGTCTCAGGTGTAGTTTGTATAAAAAAGCAAAACCTCTGCTTTACTCGCTCTCTTTAGGTTCATGGCTGATTTTTCTGCCGCTTCTACTGGTGGTATTGTCTGCAGTGCTGACAGCGCTGCAGCCAATCGGTTAGCCCAGCGACACAACGTCAGAGCTGCAGACAAAAACAGACATCGGCACAGGAAGCTATAAAAATCCCTACCCCCGTATCTCCAGAGCCTGGATCCCTTAGTTGTGTGTCACCTCCAATAGTAGACGCCTAAGATAAAACACATTCCCGCTCGCTCCTTCCTCTCCCTGTCACTGGGAGTTAATTCTGTCCTGGACCTTCCGAATAAAATGTGACATTAATAGAAATCCTGTTGTGTGGGTGGAAGGATTAGCGTCAGCATTAAGTATATAAATGCCAGGGCTTCATCACTGATCACTGCCATCCTTCAATACCAGGGAGATTGGCAGCAAATAATGGCATCTGCCCCATCACAGTTATTAATATAAATGGGTCTAGATGATTGGACATCCCAAAGCCGGGCATTACTGGATGACAGCAGATATGTTTGCTGACCTGCCAGAACTTGAGTGACAGACACTTGGCATCGAGGCAGCGACTTATATTATTTTGTTGACTTGTCGAGAGTTCTTGTTTTACCCCACTTTCACATGTGGGAAACTAGAACCTTGCAATTCTGATATCCCGACACTTCGATACTCAAAGCACCTTGGCACTTATTTATTATACTATGGGTTCTTTTGGGGGGCTTCACACTAAGGAAACTTGATATATCGACACTTGGACTTGAATTGTTGACCTGCGTTGAATATGGACTGTGGTGCACTCGAAGCTTGGCACAACAACATTTGGACCACTGATATGTATTGGACAACGTTCTCCACACTCTGAAAACTTTCAAAACTAAAACTAAAACTTGCATGACTAACAATTCTTGGACTTGGGCCAAACTACCTGTGCCCCAAGGTCTAACACTTGGACTCGGCAATATTTTTAATTCATTTTGGACCTTGGTGCACCAGAAGCTTGGTACACAAACACTTGGACCTTGGTGCACCGAACACTTGGCATATACTTTTGGACATGTTGATACTTTTTGAACCTGAAGGTTGGTGCATAGTGAAGTTTGGGGCACAGACGTTATGACTTTGGCCCTAAACTTCGTCATACTGGAAGCTTGGCACACAGACTTTTGGATTTTGTCAAACCAACATCTATTGGTTCTGGGCCATGTCGCACTGTATACTTACCACACATACTCTGGGATCTTATTGGACCTGGACTTTGGTGCATTGGAGAATTGTGAGGCAGACTCCTGAACCTTAACACTGTAAAATTTTTAGGTGCTGTAACTCTATGATCCTAATGCTTGGCATCTGAACCGCAAACTTGGACTTTGTTGCTCTGACACCTTGACGCAGTCCAGGCTGCTCCAATACTTGGTGTTCTTTTATCTGTGGTGTACCTGAACCTTGCCCTGTGGACACCAGTGGAATCTAGACCCTTGTGCTCAGACACCACCATTTTTCAATAGATGTGCGCTAATGTAGCCATAATCCTGAGTGAGGCCCTCAATACTGCCCCTTGTGGTTACAGCCGGTACAGTCAGCTTTATACTTAGCGCTATGAATACTCTCATCCTCACCTCCCCGCAGACATCAGCTCGTGTCCGTGTCATTTTTCTTTTTATCTTTTTGGCATAATTTGCTTTCTCACTGTAAATACTTGTGTAATTCTCCGCTACCCATTCAACAGCCGCCGCCGTCCTCCCATCTCTATTATTACACCGCGATTTCCTTTGTTCTGCCTTTCTTAGTCTTCATTGACCCACATTTCAGTCCTTGGCTAAGTTACTTGCATTTAGAAATTTCTTTATTTTCCCTCATTAAAATATGTAATTTGACAGCTGTAGCCAAAGGGTTTCATTGAACATTTCTTTTTTTTTTCTTTTTTGCTCAGATTTATCCTATTTTTTGTCTCCCTCGACTGGCGCTTGTTACAGCTCAATTATACAATTACCCCCCCGAATTCTCATGTAGAAAGATCTCACCGAAAACAAAAATATATTTTAATAGAGATTTTTCTTCTGTTATCAGCTGCGATGATCCGCAGTGTAATTGGGAAAACAAACATGTCTGTGACTGCGGAGGGGAGACGCTTCGCCCATCTAATATCTCGCCCAAATCGTGTTCCCCAGATGAAGTCGCAGCTCTATATTCATCTGCGGCATGAACATTTGTGTTTGGGTCTAAATCTGATTGTTTTGTCGCGGTCTATGAAATGTCTTTGTTAAAGGATAGTATTACTGCACTTAAAGGGGCGGTAACACTAGAACCTTTTATATCAAAGTTTATATGTAACACTTAAGTATTTCAAGATAGGAGAGAGTATAAACTTAAGTAGAAAAAAAAGCCCAATAAACTGTGTATGAGCAGGAAAATAGATTGTTATTGAAATTAAATCAAGCACCTTGCAATAATTTTTTAGCCTTTTTTTGGCCCTTTTTCTGTGCATATGCTTGATAACGGAACTGTTTGCTGCATTCAGCTGTAAAGCAAACATTTTGGGTGCAAAATCGCATTAAATTTCACATATCCGTTAAATGGTGCACTATATTTTATATTTTGGCACCCATAAATGAGCTAATATTGTCCTGATATACCCAGAGCTCCGAACTTTCCATGGAACCGGTAATACCCCAAGATATTATGGATGTTTTTGTACGCACTAATGCGATTATGATCGTCATAAACGTTCATGATCTTCCTTTTTTGACAGATCATTTCTCATCTAATCACAGATGTAGACCGCATGTGGCCGCCGTCAATCTCCTACATTCAGTGGCAAATGCTTTCTACGCATCAAGTGTAACATAATGATTTAGGTGACAATACAAAAACAGGAGCTAAGAAAAGAACACACAATTTAAAACCATTTAAAACGGCCAAAAAGGGCCGAATGAACCAACTAAGATCCCCCAGGAAAAAATCCCAACATCAGGGGTGGTAACGTTACTTTGGACTTATTTAGGAGGGAGTCAAAGTGGATTTATAATCTGAATAGTCGGGCCCCGGTGAGGATTAATGAGGAGCTCCTCTATACGGGCTTCTACAAACAGATTTAGTGGGGGCTCATTTAATTTATATCTGTTATTTTGTCCTTTCAGGTGCACCAGACATGATTGTATTAGTGTCTTTTCCATAGGAGTACTATGCGAACAAACGGACAGCCTCCTGGATTCTTTGGATTAAGACGGAACACACCTTGTACCCTTTGCTGCCAGCTGTACCCAACCTTGTGTACAAACTGTATAATGTTTGACTTTTTTTTTTATATATATACTTTGGTGTATCTTGGTGTATCCTCCCCGACAATATGACTTTGTGATATTTGGCCTGAATTGCGAGTCCCCTTTTCCATATGAGAAATACTGATAGACGTCGGTTATTAGGTCTTCCCCTCATATTTGCCCTAACATGGGGGCAACACATGCCCTCTTGAGCTTTTACATTTTACATCTTATGTACCATCTTTAGTCCAATTGGGGGTGTCCCATATGGGACTGGGGCTGTTTTAATATCTGTTCTTGATGGGATTAGTATTTGGTAGACCCACCATACTCTACTCTATTGGATCCTATCCGCCCTTGTGCCATGATAGCTTCCGTACTGATGCAATATATCTCCTCCTCCAAAATAGAATGTATTATGTTCTTATCTCTTTTCCTGATATTGTGTCTACACTGCATTAAATATGAGTTTCCTTTGACCCATTTGGCCTCCTCTTTCCCGCTATTGATTGTGGTATTGGGCCTCAGCCTCACCACTGCATGACCTGGTGGGTTGGGGCTGCTTTCCTGGCTCCCGCTCAAGGATTTTTTTGTTTAAATGGCCAACTATGGCCTTTGGACTTATTCTTTCCTGCCATTGGGGGCACAATGTATACCTCTTGTATCCCTGTTACATTTGATGTACACGTTATTGCTCGATTAGGTAATATCACTAAATGAGGTTGGAGTGCATAGATGTACAATGCAGTATATATGTAGCTTGCCTCTTTTGGCATGCTTGTCATCCTCAATTTTGTCTTTTCTTACATTACATTAGGTTGTGTGCTTCCTGCGCCATTCTATATTAGGCATTTAGTGTGTTCCCCGCCAATGTGGTGGGTATACCATCGCACTTAGGAGTTGCACACTAGCTCCATCCGGGTGCAGCATTGAGGATGGCCTTAGTCACGACACATGCGCACACATTGTATGTGTCGGTGCTCTCCTTTCTTAACATCATGTCTGTTGGCACCTAAAACCCAAAAGAACCGTATATTTTTGACTTATCCGTTGTTGGTTCTGAGAGCGGTGAACTAAGCAACAGGGACTTGCACAATCTGTGTATGTTTGTGATCGTATAATGGGGTCCGGGTGGTCCGCTGGATGTTCCTGTGCGCACGAACCTATTTACCATCTGTATTTACGCCGTACCGCCAGCGCGCCGCATCGTAACCTTGTGTGGGCTCCGAAGCTGTCTGAACAGCGATGGGTCTTGTTATACCTTAGCGCATGCGCCTACTGCGTTCCTTTAGACTGAGCACTGTGTTCATTTGGGCTTTGTATGGGCTCAGAAGCTGTCTGAACAGCGATGGGTCCTGTCATACCCTAGCGCATATTGCGATCTTCCAGACTTAGTACTTTGATCATTCAGGCGCTTACGCAGTGGGATCCGGCTGATGCTGGATACCTGTGTGCGCAGGCGCACATCTAACCTTTTCGCCCGACCGGATATTCAACCGGCCGAACACATGCATGGGGAGATGATCTCACACGCCGCAGCACCCTCGCAGGTGACTATTATTGTATTCATTAGCTTTGTATATAAAGGGGCTTCGTTAGGACTGTTTCTTCACACTTCCCCTGATGAAGACGCTCTAGCAGCGTTGATACGCGTGGGGCCCTGATCCCCCCAGGATTTTTGGTAACCCTTTATGCATTTAGCACTTCCAGTGCAGCACTAAGCAACTACCGGCTAAGGGATGATCTAGGGATTTGCTGATACCCTTTTATTTATCTGACCTAATACATTATAACCTTTTCTAGGCCCAGACTATTTGGTCGACCGCTTTGTGTTATATGGTTATTGGCTGTGGCAGGGCCTGGGTTAATGTGCACCATTCTGACAATTGATATTTTGTTACTTTGGTTATCCATGCATGTTACTAAGGGGTTACCTATTTGTGTATGGGCTGGTGGCATGGGATTGAGGTCAGCTGGCAGCACAGGACATTAGTATGTATAATGCAACCTCTTTATTTTGTGTGTTAGCCTGCTTATTGTATTCACTGCCAGATTTGCTTGTCCTTAAATCTGTATATACCATTTTTTTCCCGGGGGATCTTAGTTGGTTCATTCGGCCCTTTTTGGCCGTTTTAAATTGTGTGTTCTTTTCTTAGCTCCTGTTTTTGTATTGTCATTCAAAATAAAGAATATTATGGTTGGTTGATCCCACTAGTGTGCATATCTTTCTTCTCTCTTGTATTTATTGTACTCTTTATATGCACGTGGTTGATCCCTGTTCAACAAATTTGTTGCGCTGCTCGCCCTTTCTTTGCTTTGATGATATAATGATTTAGGTCTTAAGTGTTATTTTTCATGATTATTGACCACTAGGTGGAAGCGTAACTCTTTAAATTCTAATGCTTTCTAGAAGAGCTGAGCTAAAAAGATTTGCAGGACTCTAGTTTGCCAAGCCATGTCAGTAGTCAGTGTCTGCTGGACAAGAGCCCCCTCATACCTGTCAGCATCCCCAGCACCTCTTCTGATTACTAGGCTTGGTGCAACCTCATGATTGCGGTATGATACACATGATGCCTGGTAATCTTAGGAGGTGCCATGGATGCCATCAGGTAGGAGAAGGTTTGCAGGGCTCTCGTGCAGCAGACACTGACTATGGACATGGCCGCCGAGAATCTTTTAGTACAATCCAGATCTGTGAGAACTCTGTGGTGCCACCTATAAGTCCTACTACAGACAGTTATCTTCCTTCTCTTGGAGAAGAGCTAAATAGCTTCCTAAGACCATGTATGTTTCAAGTTTGACTTTTGCTATACTGCTAGCATCCTACAGGTGTCGCTGTTGCAGACTTACTGAAAAGTTTTTTTGTTTTTTTTTGTTCTAGATTAAGTTCCCCTTTAAATAAACAGGAGATTTCAGTGCTTCAGTCGGAGCGTTCCCACAGCGAATCCTATGGCCCAGAACAATGTTTCCTGTTTTTCTTGTTTATTTCCCTTCCATCCTCTCCCTCCCTGGTTGTCACATCGTTCCTGTCCTATTGATTTCTCCTCCATTTAGTTTCTGCGTTACTTCTGCTTTTTTGCATTTTTGATTTTGGTCCTGAAGCATCTGACATGACTTCACTCTTCCATTGCTTCCCGTTTGCTAGTTCTGAAATCTCTGACTTTGACCTAAAGTTACAGGATATAGAGAGGGTGACTTAGACGTCCCCTGTTCCCACCACATTCACAGCCATTGCTTGCAATATCGCAGGGTAGGGGAAAGTAGAGCGTCAACCCTTAGCGGAGCTGTCAGGGGCAGCCATACTGGTCTCTGCAAATAGTGCAAAGTCGCCCTTTAAGTATATTCATGACATCAGTACTTTCAGTGTTCCACATCTGCTGCACCGGGAGAATTTTTATAGCTTCTGGCTGGGATCACGTTTTACATACGAATGCCTGTGACCCTCGTGTCTCTCGCTGTAGCCGGCATCTGTCCCAGATAAACATTTCTTATGGAGATCAGCCCCGGCTGCATCACATCCAGCTTCTGACCGCACAACACCCCCCACAGAACAAGAAAGAATCAAAGGAAATGTCCTTAATGTCCCACTGATGTCCAGCCGATAGGGAGAAGAAAAAAAACAACAACAATATTTTATTAGTTTTCTACCATAATGTGTCATTTCTACTGTCGCATTCTAAATCTATCCCCGCATGGGCGGTGCTTAGTATTCAAATGAACATGAATAGGCAAATAGCATCAGGAGGTGGAGTCTGGAGCACTTACAATTGGGGAAGGAAACGTCACAACCGTGTGCTGCTTCAATTTGGAAACAATACTACGCGTGTGAACACAACCCATTGTCAAATGGTAGCAGCTTTTATTTAAACAGACTTGTTTGCTAACAGCGCCTCTGTTTCTTTAAATCTACTTAGGTTCCTCTCCCTTCATTAAGTGCATTTGTTTTAGTAAAACTGCCTAAAAATAATCCTCAGATGTTATCGGGCGCTGGCGCTGAATCAAAGCTGTGCCTCTAATTAAAGCAGGCCTGTGATTCGTTTGCTTTTCTGGCATATATTTCCATCCTAATGAGCGAGCTCTCGGGAGTCGCAGCTCTCCCGGCTCGAAACCGCGGGGCGAAACAGTGGCCTGGAGGCGTCCCAGTAGGGGCTGACATGACTTTGAGATGAACAGATTCCTCCATCTTGATGCCTTCAAGGGTTTGTCATAGCCCTTAGTGTAGATTCCCTTTTAATGCTCAGGTTGCTTTAATTAATTGGATTTTTAATTCGAACTGCCCAAAACTTCAGACCAATATTGAGCAAGACTAGTCGTCTAGACATTCGGGAGGAACAATGATCATGGCAAAATTGCATCTTTTTCATAAACTTTTTCAAATATTACTCTTGATGTCCTTTTAATGGACTTGCCAGTTGGGTATTTTTCACAATCTTGGCCTCGTGGTTTTTATTACCCATTTTGGAAGACCTTTTTAAAAACTATGGAGAACAGTGAGATCACCCATAATATCTGCTCTGTCAAATGTTATCCCATGGGATTACACTACTTGCAATCACACCCCTTTCATTGCCTCTAGTGGTCTCCTTTGCCCTTAAAGGGAGTGTGTAATCTCCATCTAATAGCTATATAAACTAAGCACATACGCTTGTAGGGATGTAAAAATTGCACCCTCAGTGCTCATTTCACTGCCCCTGTCCTCCAGTAACTTAAGTGTAATAAAATATGCTAATTAGCGTGCCCCCCCCCCGCACCATGGGCATGGCCAAGAGGCTCAGTGCTCCACCCCACTTGGCTCCTGCTTCCTTAACGATCTGTGCTTTCTTGCATTGAGCAAGCACTGCCTGCAGAGGAAGCTCAGATAGTCTAGCGCTGTCAATCACCAGTGAGAGAGGCGGACACTACAGAGAGAGCTCAGAAAAGCTAGCGCTGTCAATCACCAGTGAGGGAGGCGGACACTACAGAGGAAGCTCAGATGAGCTAGCACTGTCAATCACCAGTGAGGGAGGCGGACACTACAGAGAGAGCTCAGATGAGCTAGCGCTGTCAATCACCAGTGAGGGAGGCGGACACTACAGAGGAAGCTCAGATGAGCTAGCGCTGTCAATCACCAGTGAGGGAGGCGGACACTACAGAGGAAGCTCAGATGAGCTAGCGCTGTCAATCACCAGTGAGGGAGGCGGACACTACAGAGAGAGCTCAGATGAGCTAGCGCTGTCAATCACCAGTGAGGGAGGCGGACACTACAGAGGAAGCTCAGATGAGCTAGCGCTGTCAATCACCAGTGAGGGAGGCGGACACTACAGAGGAAGCTCAGATGAGCTAGCGCTGTCAATCACCAGTGAGGGAGGCGGACACTACAGAGGAAGCTCAGATGAGCTAGCGCTGTCAATCACCAGTGAGAGAGGCGGACACTACAGATAAAGCTCAGATAAGCTAGCGCTGTCAATCACCAGTGAGAGAGGCGGACACTACAGATAAAGCTCAGATAAGCTAGCGTTGTCAATCACCAGTGAGAGAGGCGGACACTACAGATAAAGCTCAGATAAGCTAGCGCTGTCAATCACCAGTGAGGGAGGCGGACACTACAGAAGAAGCTCAGATAAGCTAACGCTGTCAAACACCAGTGAGAGAGGCGGACACTACAGATAAAGCTCAGATAAGCTAGCGCTGTCAATCACCAGTGAGAGAGGCGGACACTACAGAGGAAGCTCAGATGAGCTAGCGCTGTCAATCACCAGTGAGGGAGGCGGACACTACAGAAGAAGCTCAGATAAGCTAGCGCTGTCAATCACCAGTGAGAGAGGCGGACACTACAGATAAAGCTCAGATAAGCTAGCGCTGTCAATCACCAGTGAGAGAGGCGGACACTACAGATAAAGCTCAGATAAGCTAGCGTTGTCAATCACCAGTGAGAGAGGCGGACACTACAGATAAAGCTCAGATAAGCTAGCGCTGTCAATCACCAGTGAGGGAGGCGGACACTACAGAAGAAGCTCAGATAAGCTAACGCTGTCAAACACCAGTGAGAGAGGCGGACACTGGCAAAACCAGTGAGCGAAAGTGTTCTGGCCACACCCAGAGTGCACCAAGCATCTAATTAGAATGTTAGATTAAACTTTAGTTTCTGAAGAACGGAGGCAGCCAATAGAACAGGTGTGTTGTTTTTTTTTTATAGGGGCGATATCCCTTAAAAGGTTATGTTCTAATGGGATACAGTCTTTTGGGTTTACAGACTCCTTGTCTAAGACTAGAAAAGGGTCCGCTCCTTTTCTTGTAACAGCGCCATCTCTACTTTGGGCTATGTCTGGTATTGCAGTTCAGTTTCATTGACTTGAATGGTGCTGAGCTACAATACTAGGCATAGACAAAAAAATATCTTGCTTTTTTGTAGAATCTTCTGTACATGAGCAAATTGTGAACAAACCCTTTTTCTTATGATTTTTTGGAGAAAAAAAAAGGTTTAAAAAAATCTCCGTTGTGAAAAATTTACATTTTTTGAATTTTTTTTTTAGTAAAACATAGAAACCATGATCAGCTCAGAGCTGCTCGTTATCATCTGTATCTGTCAGATAATTTGTGACCCCATTTCTGCTCTGCTTCTTCGCCTCATCCGAGCCCGTGCTCCGCTGGAACGATGAGCATAATGTCACCCTGCCGTGCACCGAGCGGCGAGGGCTTCCCAGTGTGTTGTGTTAATATTTGCTTTCTCTTCCTCTGGTGCTCGCCTATCTGCCATCCATGTTTAATCATTGTAAAGCCACTCGCGTTTGGCTTCTTTGCCGCACGATCGTTCACGCTGCAGCCATCCGCACTTCACGAATGTCAAGTTGCTGCAGCGATTGTAATGTTGTGTTTGCCTAATACTCCATGTGTTTGCCTGTGTCCGTCTAATCTTTTTAATAGCGCTGGGAGTTTATCTGAAGGGCTCAATAGTCTATCAGCCGCCGCCGCAGCTTCCTCCATTGCAATAAACACGACCGCGGCCCTACAGTGATTTGGATTAGCACAGAGTATTGACCGAGAAACGATGAGCCATGCTCTGGGATCTCACAATCTGTAATTAAACAGCATTGTTCAGAGAATCACCAAACTAATTAAAACATGCTTGGGTTAACTCTTTCCGGGCTAGGTTTTGCTGAGATTTTTGCAAAAACTAAAAAATTTTGTTTTTTCTCATACAGATTTTGGTTGACTTGTCTGGATCATCCTCCTCCCACGCAACACAGCAGTACGAAAATGTCCTGGTCCACGAGGGAAATGCAATCCTCCGGGATTTGGTGCTGAGTCCTGATCGGCAGTTCATCTACGCTATGACGGAAAAACAGGTACGAGCTCTTGTAGTAACTTCAAGTATTGGAGGAGTTGGACTCTCAGACCCAGGGGGGTCCGTTAGTGTAGAAATGTTATCACACTTAAGGTCCGGAGGGTCTGATGGTCAATCACTTGTTTGGCATTGTAATGTTGGGGTTACTTTGGGGGCTTGAAATTGAGACTTTTTTTTGTATTTCCCTAATGAGCTGTTATGGTGAAAGTAAGTAAAAAAAAAATGTAGCTACTAATGACAAAACCTAGGATAAAAACAAAAATGAGCAAATACCCTGCAACATTTAAATAGTGATAGTACCTGTAAATAACAAAGGGGACTTGGCTCAGGATGGTCACTAACTCTTGTAGGTCACCTCACTACGTGCCACTAGGTCTCAAAATAGATGGGGAACAGAGCAGGATCCAGCTGTATAGGCCAAATGCACAGCCCAAAAAGAGGGAGCTGCACTCCTGTATGTACGGAGTACAAAAAAAGTAAAGCAAAACCAAAGAAATGAGCCGGAATACAAGTTGGTAGAAGTGCACATTCACACTGGCCATTTAGCAACAAAACCGAAGAGAAAAACAAAATGAACACAAACCCTGTAGTAGTAAGTAAATAAATAATTATGTACATAACATAGGAGACTTAGCTGATACTGTTTTAACAAAACAAAAACATCCCACCGCGACAAGGTGTACCCCATCAGTATGGTCTTTAACTCTTGCAGTTCACTTGCAAACCTCACCAGTGGCAGCTATTATTTAGGATTGGGTACCCATATAGGCCCTGATTAAGCAAAAGTAAGCCATACTAGGATATATGGAATCTAGAGACTTAGCTGGACGCCCCCTTTTAGGAGAATTGCAGCTTAAAGGGATTATCTATTGTTGTACAAATGAATCTTAATAGGCCAAGGTCAAGAACCTCCCCTCAAAAAACAAAACTATGTCCACCTCCCAGACTGGCCCCACTCCTCTGCGCACCATTGATGCCCCTTGGCTGGATGTTGATGCCAGGAAACCTGCGGGGGACACACTATGTGGTGCAAGATCTGGGAGTTTGAGTATAGGTTTTTTGTTTTTACACCTCACTCGTGGCTTAATAACATTAACTTGTCTAGCACAGGAGAACCCCATTAAATTACTTTAGCAATTTATAGACCAGTAGTTTAGGTCTTCAAGGTGCCCTAGTCTTCAGTTACCAGCTCCTGTCCTGGCAGGTCGGCTTCCAGGTTTTTGTCCAATAGAGGACAGAGTTGCTTTTGTAATCTACGTGGTTGTGTGTACATTAGTTATAAGGCTATGTTCACATGTCCAGTAATCATACGTTAGAATGGATCCAGCAGCAATATTTTAGCAAAAAATTTTTTTGCTTACTGGATCCATTACAAATGGAAGAAAACAGATGGCTAATTAACGGATCTGTTTTCCATAGACTTAAATGTAAAAAAAACAAAACAGACCCAGCAAAGATGTTTTTTAAAAATGGACTAAGTTATTATTCACTCATCACTAGTTCTAAAGGATTTAATTTACAGTTGTGACTATTAGAAAAGCAATTGTTGCTCATTAGCACAATCAGTGGTGACATTTTTGTAAGGCTATGTGCCCACGTTGCTGATTTTGTGTTTTTTATGTGTTTTTTTGTGTTTTTGTGGCAGTTTTGATCATTAGCACAATCAATGGTAGCATTTTTGTGAGGCTATGTGCCCACATTGCGGATTTTGTGTTTCTTATGTGTTTTTTTGTGGCGGTTTTCCGCTGTAGAAACGCTTAAACGCTTACATTAAGCATCCCATTATTTTAATGCATTCTGCAATTATTGTGTCCATTCTGCGTTTTTTTTTATCCGCAGCGGAAAAGCATTGCGGAAAAAGAAGCAGCATGTTCATTAATTTTGCGGAAAATCGGCGGTATTGCCGCTATAGAGTTGTATTTGGACCATTGGAAAAAAAAAACGCTAAAAAATCCCGAAAAAAACACGACAAATACGAGATTAAAAAACGCAAAAATAACGCAAGCTGATTTCCTGCCAAGGGAGTCCAGATTTGATTAGGAAAATTCTGCATACATTCTGCAACGTGGGCACATAGCCTAAGTGTCCTGAATTCTCCAGACCAGCAAACTGCCACAACTTCTGCTTTTATAGTTTTGGTTAGCAGCACCTGGCTGTTACTGCTTCCTTAGCAAGCAAGAAAGTAAGTAAGGGTGTACTTAATTTTTCACACACTGCTTCTGAAATTTGGCCTAGTTTTTTCAAAATAAATAATGTCACAATGTAATCTGTCATGTGTGGTACATCTGAGGAGCAGCGGTGATTATTATTCCTGATTTGTAAATCCATAGAAATCTAAGACTTAGGTTTTTTTCATGAGACTGCACTGTAAATGTTCTTATATTGGCTTGGACTATTGTTTTATCCAAAGTTTTGCTGAGACAGCAGTGACCATTTCAAGTTCATTTAAAGGGGTATTCTCATGTCATCCAGGGGATAGCTTCCCAATCACTGGTGGTCTGACTGCTGGGACCCCAACGACTCCAAAAACTGGGGTTTGTGAATGAAGAGTTAGGGTACTGTCACACAGTGCAAGTTTGATCGCTACGACGGCACGATCCGTGACGTTGCAGCGTCGTATGATTATCGCTCCAGCGTCGTAGACTGCATTCACACGTTGCAATCACGGCGCTGGAGCGATGCCGAAGTCCCCGGGTCACCAGGGTAAACATCGGGTTACTAAGCGCAGGGCCGCGCTTAGTAACCCGATGTTTACCCTGGTTACCAGCGTAAACGTAAAAAAACAAACAGTACATACTTACATTCCGGTGTCTGTCCCCCGGCGTTCTGCTTCTCTCCACTGTGTAAGCGCCATAGCCGGAAAGCACAGCGGTGACGTCACCGCTGTGCTCGCTTTCCGGCTGGCAGGCGCTCACAGTGCAGAGAAGCTGAGACGCCGGAGGACAGACACCAGAATGTGAGTATGTACTGTTTGTTTTTTTTACGTTTACGCTGGTAACCAGGGTAAACATCGGGTTACTAAGCGCGGCCCTGCGCTTAGTTACCCGATGTTTACCCTGGTTACAAGCGAACACATCGCTGGATCGCTGTCACACACAACGATCCAGCGATGTCAGCGGGTGATCAAGCGACGAAAGAAAGTTCCATACGATCTGCTACGACGTACGATTCTCAGCAGGATCCCTGATCGCTGCTGCGTGTCAGACACTGCGATATCGTAACGATATCGCTAGAACGTCACGAATCGTACCGTCGTAGCGATTAAAATGGCACTGTGTGACAGTACCCTTAGTTGATCGTGCACATCTCCACTCTGTAAATTCGTGTGGGAGTGCTGCACTCCTCTTTCAATGTTGGTCCCATAGAAGTTGAATGGAGAAGCAATGCACATGATCAACCACCGCTCCAGTCATAAGCCCCGGATCTCAGAATCCCAACAGTCGGACCCCCAGTGATCGGGAAGTTTGTTTTGTAAACTCGATAGGGAAAAACTTCCAAACTTGAGAATATCCCTTTAACTACATTTTCTTTATTTTGACAACCCCTTAAGAATGTGGTCACTTTTATGGCTGCAGTTAGAGGTGGATGCCAAACTTATATTTTCTCTGTAGGAGACCTAAGTAACTCTGACATGGCGTCGCAGGGTAATGGCTTTTTGGGTCATGTGTCACAGAATATCTTTGAGGAACACTTCGGTAAATGAAGAGCTTTTGAGGACTAGAATAGGGTTTCTGGAGGTTGACTCAAATCTTGTAGTCTCTGAAGAAACTTTCTGCAAAGTTCTCCTCATCCTTAGCGTGGTACAGCTCAGACCGCTGAAGGCTAGAAGATAAGAGGACTCTTCGAGTGTCTGTCCACATCTCCGTAGCCAGACGGGTGAATTGTGAGGCTGCCAAACCTTCTCACCACGTTCCTCTTCTTCTTCTCCTCCACCTGCTTGAGTTCCCTCTGCTGATTAGAGAGTTATCCGACATTACAGCTGCTTTCCTTCCTTCCCAAGGAGATGTCTCCTGAAAAATATATATTCTTAGGAGAAAAGTAAGCAAAGTGACAAGGAATTGTCAAGCCAAGGAAGCATCGTTAAGAAGTGAAATGTGGCGTCCTCGTCAGTAGCGGCATCTTCAGGGTGGTGGATAGTAGGAGAAGATGGAAAGAATGGTGGGGGTTCATTCAGGAAAGTTTTCTTTCGTTATCCACGTCTGTTTGTCGTTTGGTTGGAAACAAGATGGGTGACAGCTCCTCAGTTTGCCTTGTTTCTGCTTTTGATCACAAATGATGCATTGGAGGGGGATTTGGAGAGAGAAGACTTTCAGGGTCCTTCTTCATCACCGGTATGACAGCCCATGTTCCTCTCCTGCTTGGTGGAAGGACGAAGTTCTAAGATGTAGGAAACCATACTGATGACAGTTGTGGGGGTGTTTACACCTCAAATAAAGCCCCGTGAGGCATTTCTTCATTGCACATATAAATAGCCACTAAACTCAGTGAATATCAGCACCTGAGAGCTCGTACCGTGTGTCTTCTGCGATCTATTACCTACGAATGTGACAATATGTCAGATAGAAACTCCGACAAAGAAAAAATATAGGAAAAAAACAGAACTTTTATAATACAAAAAAAATAAATCTTCAAGAACCTTCAACTCATTCTCCTATCTTCTCATGAAGAGTCTGGGCAGCACAAAATAACTGTTCAGACCAAGCGCAGGCGCAAGGTGCACCGGTGACATGGTGTGTGCACCTTCTGACCTACTTGTTTTGCATCTACAGCGAGTGAAAGAAGTATTGAACATGTCTCCAATTTTCTAAGCAAATCTATTTGTCAAGGTGCTACTGACATGAACTTCTCACCAGATGTCTGTAACAATCCATCCAACCCACACGGGCAAAGAAATTATACCATAGATGTCCATAATTTATGAGAAATGACACAGAGGAAAAGTATTGAACACGCTTACTGAAATTTATTTAATACTTCGTACAAAAGCCTTTGTTGGTGATGACAGCTTGACGCATCCTGTATGGAGAAACTAGTCTCTGGCATTGCTCAGGTGTGATTTTTGTCCCATTCTTGCACACACACTCTTCACATCCTGAAGCTTCCATGGGCTCCTTCTACGAAGTCTGAGTTTAGTTCTTTCCATATATTTTCTATTGGATTCAGGTCCGGTGATTGGCTTGGCCATTCTAGCAACTGTATTTTCTTTCTCTAAAGCCAATTAAGAGTTTTATTTGGCTGTTTATTTTGGGATCATTGTCTTGCTGAAATGTCCGCCTTCATTTCATCTTCGTAATCCTGGTAGGTGGCAGCAGATTTTTATCAAGGATGTCTCCGTACATTTGTCCTTTCATCCTTCCTTCAGTGACTGGAAGTATGCCAGTGCCACACGCTAAAAAACAACCCAACGCCATGATGTTCCCACTTCCAAACTCCACTGTTGGTATTGTGTTTTAACATGGTGTGTATTATGGCATCCAAAGAGTACAAAAAACATTTTTGGTCTCATGTTACCAGACTATCTTCTCCCAGTATTTCACAGGCTTGTCTAAATGTTGTTGAGCAAACTGTAAATGCGCTTGAACATGCTTGTTGCTCAGCAATGGAATCTTGCGTGATGAGCATGCATACAGGCCATGGAGGTTGAGTGCATTACTTATTGTTTTGTTTAAAACAATTATACCTGCTTTTTCTATCTGTGGGTCTCCACATGTGGTCCTTGGCTGTTGGACAACTCTTCTGATAATTCTTTTGACTCCTCTGTCTGAAAACTTGTGGGGAGCACTTGGTCATGGTCAGTTTATGGTGAAGTGATGTTCTTTCTACTTCTGCATTATTGCCCCAACAGTGGTCACTGGAACCTTCAGTAGTTTTTGAATTCTTCTGTAATCAATAATTTCAGTATTTTTTGCAACAATAAGGTTGCAAAGGTTTTGAGACGGCTCACTGGTTTTACCCATCATGAGATGTTTCTTGAGTGGCACATTGGTAATGAGACATCTTTTTTAGACCATCAGTTCAATCAGCTGATATTAATTTTCACTAAGTGGCATGGTTGCTCACTAATTACTGATAGATTTTAGCTGGTGTAGTGACATTCCATGGCTCTTTGCACCTCTCTTGCTTCATCTATTCAATACTTTATTGAAGCGTAAACATGAGTTGGCTGATCCAAATTAAAGTTTGTATAAGGTCAAGACAAGCATACAGGTAACCTAAATCTCAATGCACAGTTTAGTCATTGTACAGCAAAAAGACTTAAAGAATCAAGCGGGCTGTCAGGCTCATGCTTGTGATAAGACAAGTATATTGGTACCTGTTGGCAGCATGGTGATAGAGGGAGGACCCCACGCGTATCGCCACCTATGAGCGTGGCTTCCTCAGGGGTAAGGATGGTCATTTTCTGAGCAGAATTTTTTTTTTTTGTATTGACGGTTTCAAGATGACATACCTTGCTTGTTGGCTGTTTTAATTATTTTTATGTTTATGCTGTGTTGTTTGTTCATTAATACAAATGTATTAGATTTTATTATTGATAAATTGATAATCCTGACCATTTCATACACGCCTTTCTTCTTTTGTTCTTTACTATTTTTCATTATTACACATAATGTATGGACAAATATGGTTTGATTTCTTTTCCTGTGTCGATTGGATGGGTTGTTACCGACATATGGCGAGAATTTAATGTCAATAGCACCTTTAGAAATATATTTACTTAGTGATGTGTTCAATACATATTTCGCTCTCCTCTCTGTATCTCCATACTTATACGGCTCCTGTCAATCAAGGAAGAGGGGGCAAAGATAGATAGAAAACAAAAAGAGGGAAACGCGTACTGAATTGTTTGCTCAGACCAAGCATAGACAACAGTCATTTTCCTGATGACAAGCTCCCTTAAATTTTGAAACAATAGGCTTAGTTTAAAACGTGATCAGCTTTGTCCAACAGAAATGATACCTGGATGTACTGACACCTACAGTGTCCTATTGTTGGCATTGGACTTTTACAGATTCTGGCGACTGATTTTTACTTGGCTTTGACTTTACATAGGACATCAAGTAGACCACCTACTTTCTTCTTGCTGGAGGAATTGTGGTGCAGGAGTTGCAGCATAACCACGCTCTAGTTGACGGAAATCGGGACACCAAAGCTGTTCCCCAAATATTCACAAATGAGTTGTATGATCTAAACTATCATCCTGTGTCTTTGACTCGGCTTGAAAGGGATTGTCCTGCTCAGGTCTTGCCTAAAGCATGCAGAGTCGAATAAAAAATATATTTCTGCTCAATAGCTTGGAAGAAGACATTAGTCCTCAGAATATGTTTCCAAAGAGAGTCATTTTCTCCAGATACGAGTACCAAAAGGGGCTGCCTGGAAGATTGTATAAACGCTAGGTGTCACTTTAACAATGGACATGGGGATAGTTGTAGGGATTTTCGCAGGAAATCAAATCTCTAAGGCAAAAATTTGGACAAAGTGTTCACATTTTTACGATGTCCTCAGTGTCATTACATCTCTTTGTGATCAACTAATAAGTCAGTAACTCAATAAAATATTCACTGGTAGAGATGACAAGAATCCTGATCTTGTGGACAAGTCGGTGGTCTATGGTCGCCCGCCCACAGCCCTGGAACCAGCCTGACTTGCAGGCTCTCCCCGCTCTTCATCCAAGCAGTAAGCTTTGCGTGATGCCTGTGTGAAATCATGTCGACCTATTAGTCAGAAGAAGCGCTGGGGATGTCTACATGTAAGAAGAGGGACCTAGGGCTTTGGTCTTCCAGCTACAAATTACCGATCATGATTTGGCTGGACCCAGTGTCCTGAATAACTTTTCGCTCCACTTATTTAAAATACCTAATCATAGGAACGTCTACGTTCAGAGAGAGGCCGGGCTGCCCCTAGTTTCTGCTTGGCATTTTTCATAATGCAAAAACTTTTTTTTTTATTATTTAGGTCTAAGAATAGAAATTGAATCTAATAAATAAATAATGTATTCCTAATTCATGCAAAAGTTTTGAAGCTTTACGATTTTTTTTCTTCCTTTAACTCTCTTTATCCCTTGTCTGTTCTGGCTTGAACTCCACCATACTGTGCCACTATCCCCCTTTGTTAATAAAGTGAAATATTTGATCGGGGGTTACAGTTATCTGGGCAGCAGAGAATGTAATTAAATGCACAGTTGTAAGTGAGCTTGAAGGGCCATGAAGGAATGGAGGATTTTAATCAAACGTAGAAGGAGCAATTAATGAAATGCCTGTAACCCTTCCAAGCTGGCTGCTGCTCTCTGGGTCTCCAGCGGCATCCTGTGCCCAGGGTACAATCAGCGGAGAGGTGGGGGGGATATGAGACATGCTTTCATCTCATAGGATTCCCTGTGGAATAAGAAAATAGGATTGCTTCTTGGAAGAGGTATTGATCCGGCCGTACAGATTTCTTAGATCGTTGCTAATACATCTTTAGTCCACTCTATGCATTAAATAGAACCACACGCGGGAGCCGGAGCCTGTGTCTAGTACCTCCAAATTAAATGAGGTTTGTAACAAGTGTCATGTGATTAAACTATAACCTGGCCTTTTAAATCCACAGAGATCTGCCACGTGGGCGAGAAGCCCTTCTGGTCATGAGACTGTAAAAAAAATAAATCATTGCATATTATAGCACTGTGATATTTAATTATAGGGGTTTTTTAAGTTTTTTTTTACATTTTTGTACAGTTCCTTTAGATCTTATATTTTTTCTTTATTTTTCTTTGAAAATGTTTTATTGCTTTTTATTACAGCATTTTTTGCAAAATATATACTGTATTTTTCCATTTTATTTATTTTTAAAATGAAAAATGTATCCTGTTTTATAATTTTTTCTATTGAAAAAATACACTATTTTATATATTTGTAAAAAATATGTAAATGTGTATGTGTGTGTATATACATACATACATACATACATACATACATACATGCATGCATACCATACATACATATATATATATATATATACATACACATACACATACTAGATGGTAGCCCGATTCTAACGCATCGGGTATTCTAGAATATATATGTAGTTTATTTATGAAGACTTTAGAATAATACATTGAATACACAGGATTCGGCCGGACTGCGCCTGTCACTGGTTGTTCGCAGCCGGCCATGTAGTATATAGCACAGCCACGGAGTATATAGCACAGCCCACGGAGTATATAGCACCGCCCACGGAATATATAGCACAGCCCACGGAGTATATAGCGCAGCCCACGGAGTATATAGCGCAGCCCACGGAGTATAAAGCACAGCCACGTAGTATATAGCGCAGCCCACGGAGTATATAGCGCAGCCCACGGAGTATATAGCGCAGCCCACGGAGTATATAGCGCAGCCCACGGAGTATATAGCGCAGCCCACGGAGTATATAGCGCAGCCCACGGAGTATATAGCGCAGCCCACGGAGTATATAGCGCAGCCCACGGAGTATATAGCGCAGCCCACGGAGTATATAGCGCAGCCCACGGAGTATATAGCGCAGCCCACGGAGTATATAGCGCAGCCCACGGAGTATATAGCGCAGCCCACGGAGTATATAGCGCAGCCCACGGAGTATATAGCGCAGCCCACGGAGTATATAGCACAGGCCACGCAGTATATAGCTCAGCCCACGTAGTATATAGCTCAGCCCACGCAGTATATAGCTCAGCCCACGCAGTATATAGCACAGCCCACGTAGTAAATAGCACAGCCCACGTAGTAAATAGCACAGCCCACGTAGTAAATAGCACAGCCCACGTAGTATATTGCACAGCCCACGTAGTATATTGCACAGCCCAAGCAGTATATAGCAATGTGGGCATCATATCCCTGTTAAAAAAAAAAAAAAAAAAAAGAAAAAGAATTAAAATAAAAATGGTGATATACTCACCTTGCGTTGGCCCCGGATCCAGGCGAAGCGGTTACCGACGCTCCTCGCGCGCTCTGGTCCCAAGAGTGCATTGTGGTCTCGCGAGATGATGATGTAGCTGTCTTGCGAGACCGCTACGTTGTCATCTCGCGAGACCGCAATGCATGGAGCGTTCACCAGAGCGTCGCGAGGAGCGGGAAAGGCCGGCTCTGGATCCGAGGGGCCGACGGACGGTGAGTATATAACGATTTTTTTTTATTATTATTATTTTTAACATTAGATCTTTTAACTATTGATGCGGAATGGGCAGCATCAATAGTTAAAAGTTGGTCACACAGGGTTTATAGCAGCAGTAACGGAGTGCATTACCCGCGACATAACGCGGTCCGTTACCGCTGCCATTAACCCTGTGTGAGCGCTGACTGGAGGGGAGTACGGAGCGGGCACGGACTGTGGGGAGGAAGGAGCGGCCATTTTGCCGCCGGACTGTGCCCGTTGCTGATTGGTCGTGGCCGTTTTGCCGTGACCAATCATCGACTTGGATTTCAATGACAGACAGAGGCCGTGACCAATGAATATCCGTGACAGACAGAAAGACAGACAGAGGGAGAGACAGAAAGACTGAAGTGACCCTTAGACAATTATATAGTGGATATATATATGTGTGTGTTTGTGTGTTTGTGTGTTTGTGTGTTTGTGTGTTTGTGTGTGTGTGTGTGTGTGTGTGTGTGTGTGTGTGTGTGTGTGTGTATGTGTGTGTATATATATATATATATATATATATATATATATATATATATATATATATATATATATATATATATATATATGTGCATAACCAAATATACCGTAGTTAATTTGGTTAATGTATAATTGATACTCTGCACCATATTTATATCTCTTATATTTTTCTTTCTTTTTTCTTCTCTTCTGATTATATTCTATTTTTGTTAATATTTTTCTATTTGACCACTAGGGACAAATTTCCAGCAATAATTAGTATTCTGCTCCTTTTTATATATTTTTTTTTCTTATATTTGTTTTTTGTGGAGCTATTTATTTATTTTTTTGTGTATATGTATATAATAAATGACATTTCTCTCCTCCATCCCCGTAAAATGAGTTTGTAATTGTTTTCTGTTAAATATGCATTTATTACACGTACATATTGCTTTGGAGAAGCCACTTTTGCATAATTACCCCTTTTCGTTTGTAGTTTTAATTTGCTGTGAAACGCCATTAACAGCATGGAGAGAGGAAAAACATCTCCTAGCAAATAAATCCCCACCACCTACATCTCAGAAAAAAATATATTCAGTGACCAGATAATGGAGGGGAGGGGGTGATAATAACTTCAAAGAATTTCTACAAATCCCTGATGCTTATTCCTAAACTCCAATGAATATTAATTTTTTAGTTTTACCTTGCAAATAGTCTTTTACTTATGGCTGCGACCTAAACAGACCGTCACCGTGTAGTCCTGTGCTTTATTTCATTAATGACTATGATAAATCATGTCATGGAATGGGACATTTTTGACTGATCTTACACAGGGACAAATGAGAATCGCCCTTGGTACCAGTATACCTGTTTATATCTGTATAGCATTATTTTTGACATTTAACTATCAACTATCTAAAAGTGCTTCCATCCTCATGTACAAACTGACAATGGTTGTCGGTGTGAATCACGTCGCAGGACCAGGTCCATCAGCTGTGTTAGGGATCCGTGGCCACTGGGCTAAACACTGCTTTTTGGTCCAAGAGTGCGAGCTTCGAATCCGGTACAGTGACCTTGATATCTCTCCCTAATTTTGCTTCTGAGTCCTCGCATCATTTTCCATCCACTTCTCCCTTAAACTTGAAGTAAGCCAGCATCTCTTTGCATCAATCCTAATCTCACAAATAAACTCCTCTAAAATTCCTTATCTCCCTTGGAGAACCGCTTGGAAAGGGACCAAATCTGTCAGATTAGGACATGGATGCGCTTGGAATGGTCCCAACAGCAAACCTGCTTATTGTTGAAGCTTCTCGTTGTTCAGATGCTTCTCATGCCTTAGATCTTCTTGATCTGGACCAAAATTCCAAAGAATTTCATTTTTTTTTTTTTTAAACGAAAAAGATTGATGTTGGTAATGTGCCCTTTTCTTGGCTCTGTCTGTTGCTTTTGGAGGTACATTGGTAAAAAAAAAACAAAAAAAAACCATCTGAATATAGAATGAGCCACTGAATGCTCACGACCTTGGCCTGTAGATCAGAGGGCAGCATTGGTGGTCTCATCTCTTCACCATGCTGAAACCCTAACGTCAAAAGCAACTTTAATTTAGAGGAACCTGCACTGAAGGACACTATAATTTGGCTCAGTACAACATCGATATGGAGATTTTCCAACAAAAGCACAAAACCTTCTACAAAAATAGTGTTGAATGAGGTCGTACATTGAGCCGTTGTCCTACTGATGTTCTGAAGTCATCTTACCGTGGCTGCCCTTGTCTAAATTTATGAAACGTTTTCCAGGTACTCTCTGCAATGAGGTGTACTTTGTGGAGCTTTTTCCAACATGTCCCTGGTTACCATGGCTGGCGTTTGTTCTTGCGATTTCCATCAAACTTGGTTGATTCCACCGAACATCTGGATAAGCCAATGGTGTAATGTTTATAGGGGTCTCCTGACTCCTCACCCACAGATGATGTCTGGAGAAAGAAGGATCTGTCATGTTGGGTTTCCTAAGTGAGTCAAGAGAGCGATCTTGTTGGTTTAACGGTCAGTCAACCCCTATCTTGTTGGCATGGAGGGACCCTTACGCTGCCTGCAGAGACTATTTCGGCAATGACCAGCACACTCTCTCGTCACCCTCAATAAAACTTCTATGTGGGCTTTAGGTAAGTAAATGCAAATATCCACTTATGCGTTTTGACGTTTGGCACTCCTCATTTCAACATTCTGGAACTTTTAAATGAAAGCATGAATGAAATGTGAGCATGGAGATTTTCCAACAACACGGCTGGAGTCTTCATTCCTTTTGCACAGATCAGACTAAACGGCCTCCGAGGATGATTTCGGAAATGACCAGCATTTTCTCATGTTACCCGGAATATAGCTTCTATACTGGACTTAAGGCATAGAAAGCAAGGTCTCATGGATTTCAAGCTACTTCACTCTTATCATATGATCTCAGCCCAAAACGTGTGAACCGATCTTTGCGGTTTGTTTTTTTTAATAGCTCAAAGCCCAATGAAGTATCTTAAAGCTCCTGGTGTAAAAGAGTCTTTTGGGTCACTTTGGGCACTAACACCAGTGCTAGTGCCGCAACTCTTTCTTCTGGAGTAGGTAGCTTTTCATTAACGGCAAAAAATTTTTTTGATTCAACACCCTGCATTCAGTAATAAGTAGGCCATTGCTTCGTAGTTTGCTCCTTTCTTGTTCATCCCTTGCTGTGCCCCCTGCAGATGATGACTTCTAAATGGAGTTAAATCTATCACCTACTTCCGATGTCGCCCATATTATTAATAGTCCGCTTTATTTTCTCCATTTAACACTCCCTGTATCCCAATCAGCAGCTCCATCTTCCCTTTTGTCTTGTTCTTGCGCTCAGGTGATGCGCACCCGGACCAGGTGGTGGTGGTGGGAGGCATGTCCTTCACATGATGGATGATCTAACCTACTTTTGTGGACCAGTGATGCATTGAAGTTGCTTTATCTGGTGAGGTTGGGCGTCCAGCTGTGCGTTCTATTCTTGTAAGCCTCATGCTCTGGTAAATTGTCCTTCTAATGCCCGGCTATAATGACCTCATATTTCATTTCCCGATGGGTAGAAGTCCATGTTCTGCTAATGCCCTGACATGCACGGGAGCCTTGTATGACTCAATGGGGTCACACATCTTTTCTATCTTCCCATTCGACTCATAATTCTCATTTTGCATTCAGGCTACGTGAGAAATATTCTGTTCGGGAAGTCGACGTAGACCACCTATGGCGGGTCGCTTCAATGTTTTAATTCCAAAAAGCTTGCCTAGAGCTTCATATTTAAGAGGAACCAGCTAAATTAACAAGCAAGTCCATGTGGAATCTAATTACCTAGCAGCCGGCAGGCAAGTATTAATAAATTTCAGAAGTGCCATTGACGGGCGGTGTATCGGAGGAACGCATCTGCGACACAACCTTTTTGGTTCCTTAGGAGTTAGGGGAAGAAACAGAGCCTCGAAAGGAAAGGGAAAAAAAAACCTCTGCATTTGGTTATTGTTTCCTGGGTTTATGGCTGGAGCTGGAGGGAGTGTTCTTCTATCACAGAACACACTGATACATTCCAGATTTAATGTAGCGTTTCATGAAATCTCAGGGAGCAGTGTAAACCAATATTGTTTAGGAGGTTTAGTGTTTTTCTTCTGCTTTTGCTGGTATTGGGTGTTTTATGGGACAAGCCCTGGGTATGTTTAGGGACAAATGCAGAGATATTTGGATGTCATTAATTGGGATTTTGTGGGGGAAGCGGTACTTCGAGATCCAAAAAGTGGTGTGAATGCTCAGTAGCGGCTTTTTGGTTTTGTCGACCCACCTGCCACCGCTGGAGGTGAGCAAAAACATTCAGTTCTCCTCTTACCAGGCCCTTGCCACGTTGTGTTGTTGCATGAGGTCCAGTCACTAGGCTTGAAGCGCTCAATATGGCCATGCGGAGAATTGCTGGTGCAAAAGGAAAAGCTAAACATTTTCTCGACTTTTGTACACTTTTGAATCTTCGAGTAGCTCTGACAAGTCTACTAAATTAAGCTTTCATCCAGTACAGTCCTCCATGGCAGCCAGACCCTAGTCCAGATCCTTTTCTCATCTCTACCGATCACCTATTCTAATGTTTGAAATACTTGTATTCTTTATGAAATAATAATGCTGGATCCTCTTGTCTTGGAACTCTGGCTTAAAGGAGAATCTGCACAACTTGATATATTCCTTTATTGCTTAGAACTTGGTTTTATTGGGCCACTGCTTTTTCCTTAGAGGATGCCTACAAATACCATATTATAGACTATCTAACTTGCAGTACCTCTTTTCGCCACTATGACTTATCATAGATGTCCACGCAACAGCGCCCCCAGATTCTGTCAAAGAAGCTGTGAAATGACAAATCCATCTGTTAATGAACTTTACAAACTCTGTGGAGTAAATGGTCTCTACAGTGAGGTGTCTGCATGACTTCTGTAGGTTTGTAGGTTGCTGTCCAAGAAAATTAAAGGCGTTTTGAAGGTTGGATCTGCACACATCTACCTTAAATGTCACCCTCAGGAATTAATGCGCCTGGATCTGAAGAGCAAAACGTACAGGCAAGACACCTCAGACATTGCATCTCTTGTGAAATTTCCTAGTCTCCATGCAAATGTAATCAGAGAACGTTCCTGATCACGGCGATGAGTGGAGCTCCGATCTGCTATCTTAGCAATGTTTTGGCTAAGTATCTTCTTTCACTTGTTCTTCAGGCTCCTGAATGCGAACTATTTGCAGATTCAGGTTGGGCTGATATTTTATTTTAACCCACAGGGAGCCTTATATGGGGTTATCAGTTTCATACCATAAGTCCTGAAATGCTGTAAACAGCGGCTTTAAAGTAAGTTTATTGCAGAAAATATCCCTTTTATCATTCTTTGCTCTCTTGGAGCTGCTGCGGGCAAGTTCTGATCACAATTGGTCTACTTCTCCCTCTGGCAGTTGACCTTACATTCCCTTTTTCCACTATGGAAGGAATCTTCTCAGCTGCCATATTACTGCATACACGCTACTCCTTCCCCGACAAGCAGGCAAGAAGTTATGTCTATTAGCTGAACAGAGACCTGGCTATAGGGAGAATGACTGAGCATGTGTGTCCAGCTCATTAGATGGACGTGCCCGTCACTATACACTGTGAACACCAGGTGGTGCCATACGATGTTATGTTCACCTTTCCCAAGCTCCTAACTGTGCACTTAGCCTTTAATTAGTCGTGTGGGGTCTAGACCCCAAGTGCAAGTATGGAAGGCAGGCAGTTGTCCGTTTTGGTAGCTTGCTAGTTCGGGCACCGCTCCCTCCGCAGTGCATTGCGAGATGTGGTGTCATCTACATGTGACGCAGCGAGGTGCATGACTTATTGTGTAAGTATTTTGATGTTACTTTTGGAAAACCCCGATTTCTTCGCTGCAGTTGGTTAAAAAAAATAAAAAAAAAATCCTGTTCTTTATTTAGCCCCCCTGTGTCCTGCCTGAATCTCTGCTGCTGGTGTCTAGTTCTGTCGGCAGCGCTGACGTCCTATCGATAGTGCTGCAGCCAATAAATGATTTCAGCAGCGCGTGCCATCACTTCAGGAAGAGCTGCTGAGCTCAGTTATTGGCTGCAGCGTTGTGACGTCAGTGCTGCCAGTGTGAGATCAGTCGTGCAGCCAATAACCGACACCGGGACATGGCCCTGGATTAGAGAGAGGGGGATAAGTAAAGCCCAGTTGTTGTTTTGTTTTTCTTTTTTTAAACAGATTGCATCTGGGGATAAGGGTTTTTCAAAGCTGTAACACTTCATATAAAACTGAGATTTTGCCGGTCCTCATGGGCGGGACTTTAAATTTAATGACCTTCCCTCCCGGATCCTACATTAATAATAACGCACTGTTTCTCTTAGAAGATTCTAGAACTTGGGGACATTAAGTGTCACCCTTTTAGGAAACAACACTAGCTGTCATTTTTGGCCATCTCCAAACTTCTCCAATCTAAATCTGCACGGCCGTGCAGCAAAAGCTCCCAGTTTTCATGACTTTGGGACGTTGTACATTCAGGAGATTTGGGAAGGGTGGTAACTACCACTTATAGTCCGATGGTTTCTTCGACCCCATGCTTCATTGATGTCTGACGTTGAAAGGGTTGCCTGGCTTAGCAAAACATTCAGAGAAAGCACCACCTCTGACCATTGGTTGTTCATGGCATTGCAAGTCAGCCCCTTTAAAACGAATGGTTCTGAGCTGCAAGACCAGGCACATCCTGCAGATTCTGAAAGAAAACCGCCATGTTTTTTTTTGTCCTGACTAATGCTCTTAGGTAGTGCGTCCCTTTAATTCTGCATAGAATTAGATTCTGCTTTATTGCAGTCATTTTGGAAGCCGCTGTAATATTTTAGTGCAGGGTATTGCTGCCTTTTTGTTATGTAGATGTGATGTGCTAATTGTCGTCTGACCGGCAGAAAGATTAATGAATTACAAAAGCAAAAAAATCCGCAGAGATGGAAATGATCTCGAATCTGAAAGCCCATAAAACAATCATAAACCGCGTAATGTTCATAAATTGTCCATCATTTGTCCACTCCACGTGGCGCCGGCCGTTTCTATGCAGCATTGGCAGAACTGTGAATATTCTGCAGCGTCTACGATGGATTTTCTGATCAATCACTTCATAATGCCGCATTTTATTCCACCCATCTCGTACCAGATGTGGCCACACGGGGGTTGGACAAGCCGTTGTTGTACCTCGCATAGGGGTACCCATCTTTTCCAGACTAGGGAATGGTCGATCGTTCTAGTTTTCCTCCTTTTCCGTAGCACTTCATTCTGGGAAAGATGGGTGCAAATCTCTGCTTACAATAGAAGGTATTTGTGGTCACCCAGTTTTTCCAGTGTCAAATATGAATTTCAGAGGTTTTCTGCTGACACTAGGAAAGCTGGGTGATCACCCATATGGCTTAGGTTGTAGCTCCCATAGGAGCTGACGCCCATTTTTCCCAGTTGCAAATCTGAGCTCTCTAGAGGATTCTGCCTTTCATATGCTTGGGAAAAATAAAGACAATCAGTATGACTGCACTTTTTTCCATACTTTGTGGAAGGAAATGAGTGATCCTTCACTGTAAAGCAAGGTGAAGAGAGCTGTAATAACGCAGGGATGCAGTTAAATGTGTTTGTCCTGATGCTCTGTGATGTGATTTGTGTTTTTTTTTCTTTTTCCTCCCCCCAGGTCACCCGTGTGCCAGTTGAGAGTTGTGAGCAGTACCAGAGCTGTGACACCTGCCTGGGCTCCCGGGACCCCCACTGCGGATGGTGTGTGCTCCACAATACGTAAGTTTCCCGGGGGACTTCTCAGACGCCTGCGTACCCTGCTGCCTCATGACAGCCCCTCTCAGTCTTCAGCTTTAAATAGCACCAGTCTATTCCCCCCTGAGCAGCCACAGGCTGCGCCCGGACCCTGGAGACGCCGGCAGAGCGAGGCACGGTAATTTAGGCCAGGTGCATGCAGGACAGCGCCGGCATCCTTCATAGATGCAGATTGCTGCTGTAGGACAAGGAGAAAGACTTAGAGAGAACTGTCACCATTTTTCTTTCCCTTCTCTGCGATGCTGGTGGAGGGGGAGAGAAACTCTCCCAATTTTATAGGACTACACCCCAAATCTTTACCGGCTGCCAGTGCAAATTACTGCTGAGGAACTAAGGAGTCGCCACCTGCTGGTCATTTACTGCTTTTTAACCTTAAAGGGGATGTGTGCTCACTAATTTTGACTAGCCACCAAACAGTCTTGTGCTCTGGGACTACAACTCCCAGCAAGCCTGTCAGGGTCGCTTCATAGCGTCATTATTGCACCAGTTTTCCATGTTCTGCACTGTACCGTATGGTTAATACCAGAGAGCAATAGCTTGCATCCAGCTTTAGATGTTAGGCCTGCTTCGTCATTCCATAGTGATTCCTATATAGTAAATATATATCTGGTTTGCATGCTGGGAGTTGTAGTTTATGTCCACAAGTTCTGGAGTCCCGGTACGTATCCTCTAGCAGTCCCGTTTTGTATTCGGCGGGTATCGCTGTCATCTGCTCGCCGGTGACCCGTCATCCAGGGGGGACTTCAGCTGACTGCGGCGTCCATTGACACAATGTCAATACGCTCTCAGGTTAAGAGTCGGTGGCGAGTTTTGTTTTCCCATCGACCCTGCCAAGTACACGATGCGTGCAGCATTACAGGAGCGCGGAGCTGTAATCCCTCTACAGCTGGGATTACCGGCCGACATGTGAAGAAAATGGAATGAAGAGCTCTGCAACCTTCTTCTAATGTACTTTGCATCAATTCGGACCTTTGTCGAGATCTCTGCTTGCTGTCAGTGAATTCACACTGATTTACAACCTGAGGCTGATTTGTCTTTCTCTGCGGCGTAGCTGCAGCGCTCGTTACAGTGCATCACTGATTGCGGACATCCACATTAAGCAACGCATGATAATAATAATAATCTTTATATAGTGCCAACATATTCCGCAGCGCTTTACATGCATGCTTTTGCTCTTTTCTTTCTAACGTATTTTCCAGCATTGAGCTTTTTGTTAGTGACTTTTGCAGTGTTGATTTTAGGCATCCTGCCTTATACTCCGGTCGCATCCAGAGCTGCAGACAAAATTCTGTTATTCTATGACGAGCCTTCCATAGCAGGTAATAAATGAGCTGTGAGGCCACATATCTTGGGGAGGAGTGCGGATAAACTGGGAGAATTATAAATGCAGCTCTGGAAGTGAATGGAGTAGGAGGCAGTCATGAAGAAGTTGGGTATTTTCAGCATTTTTGTTGAATCTCGGCCACCAGTTGGGTTCGGTTGGGGGTTGTCATCCTTCCTCCGCTCTGAGTGACGGCTGGACAGGTTTGGCAGCTACTGGACTTGTAATTCCCCAATGTATTGAGCTGCCAGGCTCTCGCCAACAAGCCGCACTTCACGTGTCCAGACTGGCAGAGCGCGGCCGTTGCAGCCGCCGGATGCCCGGGACAGGAGAGCTGTCAGTCTGCAGCACTAATTCCGGCGGCGTCCCCCGCTCTTTGCTGTCACGGCTCCCGCCGAGCGCCTGTTTGATGGAAGAGATTCTCACCTTGGCCGGAGCCGTCTCACCTTTAAGTCCCCGACCGGAGAACAAATTAAACTGAAACGCAGTCACTCAGCGCGAGGAGAGGGCGGATTTATTTCTGAATTTTTCGATTTGCATGGTCGGGATGAAACAACGTCTAAATACCCATTCTATACATTGCAGATGTTCTCGGAAGGACAAGTGTGAGCGTGCCGACGAGCTCCACCGCTTCACGACTGACCAACGCCAGTGCGTCCAACTGACCGTGTACCCCAAGAACATCTCCGTTACTCTGTCCGAAGTCCCGGTTAGTCATAGAAAGTTCTATAGATCTATGTAGACATAATCTGTTGGTTTGTCTCATATCTGTCTCCTTATGTATCTGTATAATATCTATATCTTATTATATTTATGTCATATCTGCATGTCGTGATCTGCCATTATTTTATTGCCGTGTGCTTGCAGATGGTTCTCCAGGCCTGGAACGTCCCTGACCTCTCTGCTGGGGTGAACTGCTCCTTTGAGGATTTCACAGAGATGGAAGGACACTTAGAGGGAGAGAAGATTTACTGCACGTCTCCCAGCGCCAAGGACGTCATCCCCATCACACGGGGCCAGGGTAAGCGCCATGGACCGGCCCAAAACGTCACATCACATTGGGCAGGACCGGCCGACAACGTCACATCACATTGGGCAGTCACGCTGATGAAGTCAGAAGGCTCACGTGTGTCTGTATATTATATATATAATCTGAGACTCTGGCTTTGGGGCTGCAATGTATAAACATCATGTTAGGAGCGGAGCATCAACCCATATGATGCCAGGACTCTACAGACCCCGTGACTCGCACCTCTGTTGTGTCTCGGTGTCTATACGTAGCCTTCAGTGCTGCATTGCTTTATGTCAGATAGTTTGATCAAGCAAAAACTATTGATTTACTAAGATGCAACACAATTCATGATGCTGTAGTATTTCGTCACATTTTTTAGAATTTAGAATGCAGCTTTGGGTGTAACTAGGGTATAAGTAACAATATAACGATCCAGTTCTGAGCTCTGTTTATGGCCAGTACTCATGGGTGAGTGGGTGGTTGTCGAAATTGCAGCGCCCGTCAGAGATGGGGTCATGAGACACAGCGTGAGCAGCCACGGGCATCAGAGCCTCTCGGCCAAGGGACGGGGGGAGCGATGTTTTCTGGGCTTTAATAAATAGCACTAACAAAAGCCCGTAGTCTGGCTGAGAACGCCTCCTCCGCTCTCACCGCTTTCCCTTAATTCTGCCTTAAAGAGCCGGCTTTTGTTGGAGAACAGAAGCCGCCTCTGTTTTTCAATATGTCCCCCCATCCCCTATCCTTCCTCTAAGTCTCCAGTTTAACCGTTCCGCTACATGTTGTGCTGCGATGTTGCAAATACATCTCCCTTATTCTTACTGCTACACATGGGTCACCTCCACATTAGGGCCCTCCAGCTGCAAAACTACAACTCCAAGCATGTGCAGGCAACTGTTGGCTCAAAGGACATGCTGAGAGTTGTAACTTAGCAGCAGTTTGGAGAAAACCGACCTAAAAATTGGTCAAAATTATGTATAGTTGAGAACATGGCGGAATACCCCATTAAAAAAAATAAAGAAGAGTGGTGACCTGATCTCTAAAAACTCAGCTGATCCAGAGAATGAATTCAGCACTGCGGCCCTGTTGCTGAACTCAGCGCTGCGGCCCCCGTTGCTGAACTCGGCGCTGCAGCCCCCGTTGCTGAACTCGGCGCTGCGGCCCCCGTTGCTGAACTCGGCGCTGCGGCCCCCGTTGCTGAACTCGGCGCTGCGGCCCCCGTTGCTGAACTCGGCGCTGCGGCCCCCGTTGCTGAACTCGGCGCTGCGGCCCCCGTTGCTGAACTCGGCGCTGCGGCCCCCGTTGCTGAACTCGGCGCTGCGGCCCCCGTTGCTGAACTCGGCGCTGCGGCCCTGTTGCTGATCTCGGCGCTATGGCCCCGTTGCTGATCTCTGCTTCGGCCCCATTGCTGAACTCAGCGCTGCAGCCCTGTTGCTGATCTCGGCGCTGCGGCCCCGTTGCTGATCTCGGCGCTACGGCCCCATTGCTGATCTCGGCGCTGCGGCCCCGTTGCTGAACTTGGCGCTGCGGCCCCGTTGCTGAACTTGGCGCTGCGGCCCCGTTGCTGAACTTGGCGCTGCGGCCCCGTTGCTGAACTTGGCGCTGCGGCCCCGTTGCTGAACTTGGCGCTGCGGCCCCGTTGCTGAACTTGGCGCTGCGGCCCCGTTGCTGATCTCAGCATCGCGGCGCGGTCCTCTTGCTGATCTCGGCGCTGCGGCCCCGTTGCTGATCTCGGCTTCGGCCCCATTGCTGAACTCGGCGCTGCGGCCCCGTTGCTGATCTCGGCCTTACGGCCCCTTTACGGTTTTCCCTGCTCAGCAGCACCCCCAGCATCCCGCCAGGTTGTGCGTCTGTGGGGGTCAAACCTCCGATATCTGCACTGAGTTGGTTTTGCTGCCTATTAACTGTTATTAAAGCATTGAGTCCGCGCTGTGACCTCTGTTCCTAGAGATCAAACCACTATGAACATAAAATAATGGCCTCCTAGAAATATTCTGTCACCTTTATGGTAAAGGAGTACCCCCTTTAAATTAAAGTATTCCTTTCCTTGAGGGTGTCCTTAAAGCGACAGCCGTTCAGTCCTCATCTTGCACCATGTACAGCATCATCTTGCACCATGTACCCCCTCGTTCTTGATGTTGCGACCTGTACGACTCGGTCAATGTGATATTTTTTATTTATTTATTTTTATTTGCAGGTGACAAGAGAGTGGTGAAACTTTACCTAAAGTCCAAAGAAAGCGGGAAGAAGTTTGCGAGCGTGGACTTTGTCTTCTACAACTGCAGCGTGCACCAATCGTAAGCAATTCCTCCAGCTAAAATCTGGTTGCATTTTTACAGGCTCAATGTCCTTTTAAATCCGTTTAGCCCAACCCAATCCGAGGGGGTGTGTACACTTCTGCAACCATCATTATTGCAATAGTGCATCTAATATAATTTTAGTTCCATATCGCCAGCTTACTCTAATAGTTTTGCACTAATGCTGACTGTGCACAGCTTCTGCACCACTGATGTGTCTCCATGACTACGGACTGCAAACTAACCTTGACGGCAGGAACTGACTACCCACAGCTGTTGTAACCATGGTGATACATAGGTCTGCATGGGAGCTGTATACAGAAAACGGTAAGAGGTTTTTCATCAAGACCTTTTGCGAAGGTGATTCACTTGTTTACTTAAGATGCATTGGAATAAAAAGCAAACCCTTTATATAAAGAAAAAGAAATTAGTGACACCTAGTGAGCAAAATGGATGAAAAAGTCCCAAATCTGATCTTCATTATAGAAGATAGGGAATGTTCAGTTAATTAGGTTCCTTTTACTCCAGATTTTTAGTCGTCAGCTGGAGCTGTCAGGGCATGCTGGGAGTTGTAGTTGAGGCTTGCAGACCGCCGCTCATGTACCGTATGTAGATAGGAGATGCTTCCCTCCTCTCTGGCCATATGATGGTCACATGGGGGAGGGGAGGGCCGACTCTTTTTTCGGTGGGTGCACTCTTCGTGCCTCCAGTGTCCATTTATGGTGTAATGAAACATGCCAGGGTGATGTTTAGATAAAGGATCCGGCGGTGGCTCTGGGGCCCGGCGAGCCGCTGCTCCTTTATAAACATGGATATTCTGCATTCAGCTTTTTTTTCTTTTATTAGGGACTCGCTAATGGAAAGTTTCCTGCGCTCGCCGCCTTTGGATGCTGCTTGTAAAGGAAATGCTAGCTGCAGGCGAATCTGTTTTGCGGGAATCGGCAAGGTTTTTATTTTTTTGTAGCGCGGCCTTTGATAGATCCCGTACTGTTCACCTGACAGTGTAGCTGCCTTTTAAGTGGGGATCTTTCTCAGACGGTGCGACCCCGGGGAGTCTATCAAGCGAGCCCCGTCTGCCTCCTGTTAACTCTTTCTGGCTTGCGTTACTTTTCCGACATATATTAAAGAAATCTTTATTTCATGGCATCTTTTATTAAGTTAAACTTTAAAACGGAGAAAAGCAGCTCTGGCGCCGCTTATCCTACGGACATGAACATTGCGCCAGCTTATTGCATGTTTGTGGCCGGCTTCAGGTTGTGACTCCATATCGTAGATACTTGACAAGTACAGGTTGCCTCACTTGACTCCCACAAGTCCAAGATGTCAAAACAAGGTCCACGCCGGGGCCTGATATTTCACCAGATGACTATTATACTAGTTTTGGCCTCCCTCCCATGAGAACACAATGATAGGCGACTGCAGCTTAGTTGCAGTGTCAGATGGAGGCTGTAGTAGTCGAAAATCCACTTTCTGCCTCCTCAGAAGCTTGTTCTCTGCCCATCCACCTTCCTTTACACTGCAGGCCGGCTTCTCAATGTTGCAAACACCATGCGAATAGAATGATGCTGCGATTCCTCCTGCCCATGGAAGGTAATGATCTACGTAAGGCGGTTCCTTATGTTAACCTCTAGGGTTCTACGTTAATTGGCTAGGACTTCCATTATGCACCTATGCCATTGCCCATGGTGCCACCACAAGTTCAGCTGCGGAGCCCTCCCTAACTCACCAGAGAGTGACGGCTCGGCGCAGTCTTTAAATTAATATCCGCCGCCGAAATCAAACTGAATAAATTTGCATAAAGCGCACGCCAATTAACGTGTTTGTAGGTAAAGCTAAAGGCTTCTCATTACCAAAACGAGGGGCGAAGAAGTTGCTGGAGACCTGGAAATGAATTTCTTTTTTTTGCAAGCAGCTTAATTAAATATTTCCTCAATGTTGTCGTGTTTGTGAAGATTTTTTTTTTTCTACATTTTTCGACGGATTTATGTTTAATGGGCGCGGCGGCACATCACGCTGGCGGGGGATCTCGGGGCTCTAGAAACGCTCCTCCGCAGAGAGACCGTCCTACCTTGACATATGGAAGTGTAACTCGAAGAGGGAATTGGAAAAGATCCCTTGCATTCCAAATCTTTGTGTACGAGCGGAATGCAGATTCCATCTTTAACTATTCTTGGATTGGGATTGTTTCTTTTTTTTCTTTCACGGTTTGGATGGTTCTGTAAACGCTTTTTCCTTCTGATGTAAAGGAATCACTGGTGGATTTGACTTTATATTTCTTCTCCTCTATCTGCATTTTTTGTGTTTTTTTTTTCTCTCCACGTAGCGATGATCGCCAGGATTGGGATATTACTGCAGGAAATGATCGTGTCCGTCTTTCCTTCTCTGATGTATCTGCAGTCGGCGGCGGTTCTGTCACAGGGACAAGGAAAGAATGAAGGGGGCTCTGTGCTAAATCAATGCTCCAGACCCCTAGTGATATATCATCACTATCTAAGCTGATAATACCACTTTAAGATTCTCGAAGGGGAGCTCCACTTTTGGACATCATTTTGTATTTGCTGATGGCAAATATTTCCATTTTTCTGAATTAAAATTAATTTCTTTTAACTCGGAACATTAAAAAAATTAAACTTGTTGACCAAAAAAGAGCAAACCTGTACAATACTCAAGAGCTGCAATCTATATTCTACTAGCTGTTATTGAGAATGATCAGCAAGGTGATTGTGAAATACAACACTAGCAGCTTAGATAGGTGCAAGCAGCAAATACAACATTTCACAGACTGTAGATCACCAGAGCAGGACTGTACACACTGAACTAAAAGGGAATATTAATATTTCAGCTTTGAAGCCTGCAGAATAGTGAGTGCGGCTCTGGGCTATAATACAGGATGTAACTCAGGATCAGTAATGTAATGTATGTACACAGTGACTGCACCAGCAGAATAGTGAGTGCAGCTCTGGAGTATAATACAGGATGTTACTCAGGATCAGTAATGTAATGTATGTACACAGTGACTGCACCAGCAGAATAGTGAGTGCAGCTCTGGAGTATAATACAGGATGTAACTCAGGATCAGTAATGTAATGTATGTACACAGTGACTGCACCAGCAGAATAGTGAGTACAGCTCTGGAGTATAATACAGGATGTAACTCAGGATCAGTAATGTATGTACA
Organism: Ranitomeya variabilis; assembly: GCF_051348905.1. Taxonomy (NCBI): domain Eukaryota; kingdom Metazoa; phylum Chordata; class Amphibia; order Anura; family Dendrobatidae; genus Ranitomeya; species Ranitomeya variabilis. Next base: position 208,038,976 of record NC_135239.1, read on the forward strand.
CAGTGACTGCACCAGCAGAATAGTGAGTTTAGCTCTGAAGTATAATACAGGATGTAACTCGGGATCAGTAATGTATGTACACAGTGACTGCACCAGCAGAATAGTGAGTGCAGCTCTGGGGTATAATACAGGATGTAACTCAGGATCAGTAATGTATGTACACACTGACTGCACCAGCAGAATAGTGAGTGCAGCTCTGGAGTATAATACAGGATGTAACTCAGGATCAGTAATGTAATGTATGTACACAGTGACTGCACCAACAGAATAGTGAGCGTGGCTCTGAAGTATAATACAGGATGTAACTCAGGATCAGTAATGTAATGTATGTACATAGTGACTGCACCAGCAGAATAGTGAGTTTAGCTCTGGAGTATAATACAGGATGTAACTCAGGATCAGTAATGTATGTACACAGTGACTGCACCAGCAGAATAGTGAGTTTAGCTCTGGAGTATAATACAGGATGTAACTCAGGATCAGTAATGTATGTACACAGTGACTGCACCAGCAGAATAGTGAGTGCAGCTCTGGAGTATAATACAGGATGTAACTCAGGATCAGTAATGTATGTACACAGTGACTGAACCAGCAGAATAGTGAGTGCAGCTCTGGAGTATAATACAGGATGTAACTCGGGATCAGTAATGTAATGTATGTATACAGTGACTGCACCAGGAGAATAGTGAGTGCAGCTCTGGAGTATAATACAGGATGTAAATCGGGATCAGTAATGTAATGTATGTACACAGTGACTGCACCAGCAGAATAGTGAGTGCAGCTCTGGAGTATAATACAGGATGTAAATCGGGATCAGTAATGTATGTACACAGTGACTGCACCAGCAGAATAGTGAGTGCAGCTCTGGAGTATAATACAGGATGTAACTCAGGATCAGTAATGTAATAATTGTACACAGTGAATGCACCAGCAGAATAGTGAGTGCAGCTCTGGAGTATAATACTGGATGTAAATCGGGATCAGTATTGTAATGTATGTACACAGTGACTGCACCAGCAGAATAGTGAGTGCAGCTCTGGAGTATAATACTGGATGTAACTCAGGATCAGTAATGTAATGTATGTACACAGTGACTGCACCAGCAGAATAGTGAGTGCAGCTCTGGGGTATCATACAGGATGTAACTCAGGATCAGTAATGTAATGTATGTACACCGTGACTACCAGCAGAATAGTGAGTGCAGCTCTGGAGAATAATACAGGATAAGTAATGCATGTATGTTCTTACGCTTGTTGTGATCATTGCACAATGATCGTTTGTTCTAGATGGGACCGCGGGTCCTATGACGATGTGCGTGTCGGAGTATGTAAATGACCTTACTAATCTGATTATCATTTATTATCCAAGATTGCATGGACAGAACATAGGGAAACACTTGTCCAGACAGAAGATGACTCTCTCTATTCTGGAGCCCATGGGTCATAGTTGAAAGGTCATGGTTGCAGGACAGAGTCTTGCAGTGACTGGTAATAATTAGCATACATCCATGGCTCCCTGCGGTTTGTAAAATATTTGCGCCCCGATCTTATCTGCTTTGGGTAGGAAGTCTGACCCTCACATGCTGCGGAGATGAATGGTGGATATTATGACATCACGGAGTGTGAAATCCTCGGATATCATCTGCTAAGAGGCTGAGCGTCTTATTGAATGGTTATGCTGATTTTCTCGGCTCTAATCTTTTCTGGCCTCAGAGTAAAAGATCAATACAGAATTTTATTTCAGCGTTTAATAGAGGAAAGCCTATTATAGATATGATGATTTCGGCACCGATCACCACGCATTTTGCAGTGTGCGGCTTGATACTGAGATTGTTTCACTGGCTGCTGCTTTCAGTTGGGATTTTGCATTTGCGGTTCCATTTTTATGCCTGACTTTCAATAATATGTTACTGGTTTTGGTCTTAAAATAAGAGCATCTATATCTTTAAAAAACCATCAGGCCCTAAGGCATCACTTATTTGGCCTTAAGCAGTAAAGGCTCAATCCCACCTAAACCTTCAGCACTTATCATTTGACCCTTGGGACACACTGCTCACCATTGGCTCCTCTGGTTACCAAAATGTGTTGGCGTCTATTAGGGCAGAAAATCAACACGTTATGGTGGGTTATGATTGCAAACCGAACTTCACACACAATTCAAGTTTTTTTTTTAAAGGGAATGTCCCCTTTAATTGCTAAAAAAGATAATGTAGAATGTATGGACTAAATAATTCAACAGCACAATAGTGAGCGCAGCTCTGGAGTATAATACTGGATGTAACTCAGGATCAGTAATGTATGTACACAGTGACTGCACCAGCAGAATAGTGAGTGCAGCTCTGGATTATAATACAGGATGTAACTCAGGATCAGTAATGTATGTACACAGTGACTGCACCAGCAGAATAGTGAGTGCAGCTCTGGGGTATAATACAGGATGTAACTCAGGATCAGTAATGTAATGTTTGTACACAGTGACTGCACCAGCAGAATAGTGAGTGCAGCTCTGGAGTATAATGCAGGATGTAACTCAGGATCAGTAATGTAATGTATGTACACTGTGACTGCACCAGCAGAATAGTGAGTGCAGCTCTGGGGTATAATACAGGATGTAACTCAGGATCAGTAATGTAATGTATGTACACAGTGACTGCACCAGCAGAATAGTGAGTGCAGCTCTGGGGTATAATACAGGATGTAACTCAGGATCAGTAATGTAATGTTTGTACACAGTGACTGCACCAGCAGAATAGTGAGTGCAGCTCTGGAGTATAATGCAGGATGTAACTCAGGATCAGTAATGTAATGTATGTACACTGTGACTGCACCAGCAGAATAGTGAGTGCAGCTCTGGGGTATTATACAGGATGTAACTCAGGATCAGTAATGTAATGTATGTACACAGTGACTGCACCAGCAGAATAGTGAGTGCAGCTCTGGGGTATTATACAGGATGTAACTCAGGATCAATAATGTAAGAATAATAATTTTATTTATATAGCGCCAACATATTCTGCAGCACTTTACGTTTTAGAGGGGACTTGTACAGACAAAAGACATTACAGAATAACAACCAGATAAATCAGCAGATACTGAGAAGAGCGAGGGCCCCACTGCTTACATTTTATGAGGAAATGGGGGGGGATAAGAAAGGTGGATGGTAACAATTGCTTTCATTGTATGGTGCCATCAATATAATAGGGTGTTCATGTAATGCTGCATGAACCAGTAACCAACCAGTATGTGTAAGAGCACAGACACAGAGGGCTGTTAAATGCATAAAGGGTGTGAGGATAGATGACACGAGGGTCCTGGTTTTGAAGAAAAATGTATATGGGGAAAACAGTTAGATAAATATTAGTTAGATAAATGTGTTGAGGCGGTTGGCCAGTCTAAAGAAATGTGTTTTCAGGCACGCTTAAAACTGTGGGCATTGGGGATTAATTGAATTATCCTGGGTAGTGCATTCCAAAGAAATGGCGCAGCACCCAAGAAATCTTGGAGAAGGGAGGTTCGGATTATTGAGGATGTAAATCATAGGTCATTAGCAGAACGGAGGGAGCAGATGTAGGGTGCTGCTGAACTGTGGAGCGCTTTGTGGGTGAGAGTGATAAGTTTATATTGAATTCTGGAGTGGATGGGTAACCAGTGCAATGACTGGCACAGGATAGAGGCATCAGTGTAACGGATGTAGTGTATATACACAGTGACTGCACCAGCAGAATAGTGAGTTCGTGAGTTCAGCTCTTGGGTGTTGGCTGCGGGGCTCTTTTAGCTTTCATTTGCCCCGATTGGCATTCGGCAGTAGTTTGGGTCTGTGTTAAGTAATATATTAAGATTTTTCCACTATAAACATAAAATAACTGAAGCATTAAAGGAAAGTAACACTTCCCCTCTGTGAGTTCAGGATTCTTCTGCTCGTGACGTCGGCTCATTGACTTTTCATGGCGCTGTAGTGTTGCTGTTCTTCGCTCGCTCTCTGGGACGGGTTTGGGTCTTACGCACGGGTGAAATACTTCATTACCTGGAAGATAAATGAATATGAACTCGGGTTATCAGGCTAATTGCTTATTATTGTTAGCAGCCACGCATGTTAATAGACGCCAAGAATCCGCTTTATTAAAGAGCAGTATTTACAAATTGCTCTTAACACCTCGTTACCCAGAAGCCTGCAGGTCTGATGAGTCTTTGTGCCACGATCGGCTGCCCGTGATCACTGCAGAGCTGGGAATATTATCCTGCCCGGGCATGTTGGGAGTTGTAGTTTTACAATGGCTGGAGAGGCAGAGGTTGCAGTTCAAGCTACAGATGTATCCAAGTAATGCAGGCTGTATCACAGTGGGCCAGGTCAGCAGACAATGAGCTTAGATACACTCCTCAGCTGACGGGATATCATTTCATAAGCTTAGATATTTTGGATCAGGGGAAGGGGTATCGCATTTTATTGGCTTAAAGGGGCTCTGTCAGCATAGAATGACTGTTCAAACCAAGCACAGGTGCTTGATGATCCAGGGCGGGTCATAAAATTATCTATCTTCCCACCTGCTTGTTTGCCTTCCATCTCTGACCTTTTCTGCCACTTTGAAGCCAGAGCTGTCAATCAAGGAAGAGGGGGGGTGGAAATAGAGGTAAATCAAGATGGCGAGAAGATGTCTATAGATGACTGTCCCCGCTGTAAGCACCGAGCGGCAGGACTTCGTTTCAACAGTAATTCTCTGGGGACAGTCACTTTAAATACGTAGCCCAGCAGACATTATCATATATATAAACTTAGTTAATCCATTGTTAGAGTTGCTGTAGTTTGGCCTGTGGTTACATTGTTGCTGTACTTTGGTTGTAACATTGTTGCTATAGTTTGGCCGATTGTTATATGGTTTCTGATGTTTGGCCAGCGGTAACTTTGTTGCTGTACTTTGGTTGGTTGCAACGTTGTTGCTGTAGTATGGCCGCTTGTTGTGTTGTTGATGTACATTGGCCGGTCGTTGCAGTGTTGCTGTAGTTTGGCCTGTGGTTACATTGTTGCTGTACTTTAGTTGTAACATTGTTGCTGTAGTTTGGCCGATTGTCATATTGTTTATTTGGCCAGCGGTTACTTTGTTGCTGTACTTTAGTCAGTTGCAACGTTGTTGCTGTAGTTTGGTCACTAGTTGCATTGTTGCTGTACTTTGACCGGTTGTTATTTTGTTGCTGTAGTTGGAATGATTTGTTACATTGCTACAGTACTTTGGCCAGTTGTTAATTGTTGTATTATGGCTGATTGTTGGTGTTGCCGAGCTTTGGCTGATTGTTTTTTGTCCCTGTAATTAGATAGTTGTTGCAGAGGTGCCGTAGTTTAGCTGGATGTAAAGTTGTTGCTGTAGTTTGGATACTTTTGGCTTTGTTGACATAGTTTGAGCAGTTGTTGCGGGCTTTGGCTGGGTGCTGCGCTGGTGCCGCGCTTTGGCCGGGTGCTGCGGTGGTGCCGCACTTTGACCTGGTGCTGCACTGGTGCCGCGCTTTGGCCTGGTGCTGCGCTGGTGCCATGCTTTGGCCTGGTGCTGTGCTGGTGCCACGCTTTGGCCGGGTGCTGCGGTGGTGCCATGCTTTGGCCGAGTGCTGCGGTGGTGCCTCTCTTTGGCTGGGTGGTGCTGTGCTTTGGCTGGGTGCTGCGGTGGTGCTGTGCTTTGGCCGGGTGCTGCGATTATGCCGCGCTTTGGCCTGGTGCTGCGCTGGTGCCATGCTTTGGCCTGGTGCTGCGCTGGTGCCATGCTTTGGCCTGGTGCTGCGCTGGTGCCATGCTTTGGCCTGGTGCTGTGCTGGTGCCGCGCTTTGGCCGGGTGCTGCGGTGGTGCCGCACTTTGACCTGGTGCTGCACTGGTGCTGCGCTTTGGCCTGGTGCTGCGCTGGTGCCATGCTTTGGCCTGGTGCTGTGCTGGTGCCACGCTTTGGCCGAGTGCTGCGGTGGTGCCTCTCTTTGGCTGGGTGCTGCGGTGGTGCTGTGCTTTGGCTGGGTGCTGCGGTGGTGCTGTGCTTTGGCCGGGTGCTGCGATTATGCCGTGCTTTGGCCGGCTGCTGCGATTATGCCGCGCTTTGGCCGGCTGCTGCGATTATGCCGCGCTTTGGCTGTGTGCTGCGGTGGTGCTGGGCTTTGGCCGGGTGCTCTGGTGGTGCCGGGCTTTGGCCGGGTGCTGCGGTGGTGCCGTGCTTTGGCTGGGTGCTGCGGTGGTGCCGTGCTTTGGCTGGGTGCTGCGGCGGTGCCGTGCTTTGGCTGGGTGCTGCGGTGGTGCCGTGCTTTGGCTGGGTGCTGCGGTGGTGCCGTGCTTTGGCTGGGTGCTGCGGTGGTGCTGGGCTTTGGCTGGGTGCTGCGGTGGTGCCGTGCTTTGGCTGGGTGCTGCGGTGGTGCCGTGCTTTGGCTGGGTGCTGCGGTGGTGCCGTGCTTTGGCTGGGTGCTGCGGTGGTGCCGTGCTTTGGCTGGGTGCTGCGGTGGTGCTGGGCTTTGGCTGGGTGCTGCGGTGGTGCCGGGCTTTGGCTGAGTGCTGCGATGGTGCTGGGCTTTGGCCAGCTGATGCGGTCGTGCCAGGCTTTGTCCGGGTGCTGCGATTATGCCGCGCTTTGGCTGTGTGCTGCAGTGGTGCTTGGCTTTGGCCGGGTGCTGTGGTGGTGCCGTACTTTGGCTGGGTGCTGCGTTGCATTGTTGTATTTCTGCAGCTCATCAGTCGGCGGTGCAGTAAATCTCTTCTTTCCCGCTCTTATTCCGGGGTCTCTCAGTGGTCGGTCTGCACCCTCCACTCTCATGTGTCGGCTTCACTGAGCATCCATAGATTACGCTGTGCCATGGAAATATCCGCGGCACTAAATGCATCTCCTTATTAACTCTCCATTTACTTTGCCTAATAGCTACAACGTATTCGTTAAATGAACGCATTTACCAAATGTCAGGGCCGCTCATGTAAGGAGTCTCCAGTGTAAATAAAATTATATCCGCTTCTATTAAAATGACTAATGACATCTACATATTCAAATACCAGAACAGACGCCGCTCTGACGATATTAGTGAACTTATAGAAAATGAGCCGCTCCATGAGGGGTAGATCCTGGCATCATGGCACCCACTGTGTCTGTGGCGGTGCAGGGCTCCCAGTACATAAACCTCGCATGGACTGAGATAGCAGAAAAGACTGACCGTCGTCCGTCATCTGAACCCGTCCGTCACTTCACATCCGGCTGGTTGTGTTTACAATGCTGCAAAGTTTAATGACTTTCTGGGAAAGCTGAGTGACGACTTTATGGCCACCCAGCTTTTTTTTTATTTTTTTTATTTAGAGTCCTGAAGGGCAAATTTGTCTAATTATGTAATATGATATTGTGCAGGTGCTGAATCTTCCTGTATTACAACTCCCATCATGGCCAGGCATTGCACACGTTGGACCCTGAAGAGGGAATATCCGGTCCAGCTTTGTTCTCACTCTCTGAATATGTTTTTCTTTCCCAGATGCCTCTCCTGTGTGAATGGATCGTACCCGTGTCACTGGTGCAAGTATCGCCACGTGTGCACCCACAATGCAGCCGACTGCTCCTTCCTGGAGGGCCGAGTGAACATGTCCGAGGTAAGAAATCCGTCCTCACCGCGGTTAATCCTCCATCGAGTACACTTGTGTACATTCTGTTTTTAGGACGTAGACCCCCAGGATTCATAGTGAGCTGTGTCTAATGCGTGGGGGACATAGAAGTAACATGAAGAATAAGTGTCTGCCCTCTGTACCCTTCCCGATAACGCTCTCGCGCCCCCCCCCCTATGAAGCCTGCGTCCCTCCCGGCTGCTCTTCCTCCCATCTGCGGAGTATATAGGTCATCTCTATCCTGGGGTGGTTGGTTACATATATGGTGACTGACAGCTACAAGGAGCGGACGGTCGGAAGGGACGCACAGCTGTCCTTGATCGCTGCGAGTTTTTAACCTTTCCTCTTGTAGGAAGCCGATAGGGATGTTTGTGTGTTGGGGGGAGGTTGTCTCCTTTGATGTTGGGTGCGACCCCCTTTTTTTTTTTTTTTTTTCTTTTTTAGATGTAGAAGTGAATATCACTATTTGGGGTCCCGCAGATCTGTGTGTCTGCGGGGAGGAATTGCTTGTTTCAGGCTTATTGCTCACACACTGAGAGCTGCGTGATGATGGCGGAGTACACACAGCGGCTGCCGGACACTCCACATTGCCCTATCGCCGGGCTGTCCGGACTGCTCTGACAAAATACAAAACCTTCATGTGATCTTGACTTCTACGTGCACTTTTTTTGTCCACTTTCTTGTCTGGCCGATAAACCAACCACTGCCATTGTCGGCCATCTTGGCTTCTATGGCTATAACATTTTTGTCACTTGGTCACCCAATTTCCTTTTCCCATTTAACCCATGGCAGTAATGGCGCCTCCTCCATGCATCCTTCTCCCTGCATATGTGGACTTTGGGGACTTTGTCACCCACAAGAGAAAAAAACAATGTTCTGAACTTCCCCTCTGTCCTCCATTTTTTGGGCGCGTAACCAGACTTTGCTCTGTCACCAGCTGTAGCAGTAAACCCTCCTTAACACTTCAAATCTAGTATTGGCGGGCTTAAGTCTCACTCTGTCGCCAGCCCCTCTGCGTTATCTATGCAGCGCATGGAAGGGACCGTCTGAACCGCTGGGAAAAGAAGCTGCAATTCAGCAATGATTAATGATGTGTCCAGAGCCGATCCGGGGAAATATTTCCTGGTTGTATTCTCTGCCATTATTCCTCCCGTCTCCCTGACAGCCTCTTCCAGCGTCCGCAGATGACCAAATGTGCCGGTAATAAAGGATTCAGCATTCTGTGGACGAGACGAGGTCTGAAAGGCAAGTGCGGCCTGGTGTGATCCTCTGCATTGAGGGCGTGCTGCGGTGACGCCACGGTGTACGGCCTGCGGACTACGGCTCATCTCCAACCATGGGGGCAACTGGACATTCATCGTGAAGGGCGACATAGGAGGGTGATCCTGCCGCCTACGGACCCCACAATCCCTATTTCTGGAGGTGGATTAGTGCCACCTCTTCTCTACGTCTTCTCACTGTGACACGGCCCGTCATCTAACCCAGTGACTCTCCAGCTATGGCGAAACCACAGCTCCCAGCATGCCCTGCCAGTCGCTAGAGGTTCTGGTTATATCAGAGTTGTAGACCATTGATCTCGCCAATCTTGCTGGCTTTGGCCATGTCTCAGCTGCTCAGACTGTGTTATGCCCAACCATCACTGCTGACACTTGTAGTACCATGACTGCTGGGGACAGTCGTACTGCCCGTCAGGCCTAAAGGGCATTCATTCTTGAATAGTCTGAATGTGGCTGGATAAAGGGAGCATCCAGTAATAGGACGGCGCGTCAAAGCCTTCAGCCTAATTACTCGGCCCACGGTGCTCCTGCCGACATCATCTCCCCGCTGCGGAGAGCAGGAGGAAGGAGCCCGGGCCGGGGGAGGAAGGTGAGCACTAACTTCTGTCTTTCTGACTCGGCAGCCTTCTGTGGTGTCTGCAATTAAAAATGAATTATCGTTTAATAAAAAGTCTGATCTCGGAGGATTAGATGACTGCCCCCGACCGCAGCGACTGAAGGTGGCTTGTGAATAGAGGCCGGGTTCAGCGCAAGGTGACTGAAAAGTTATATTAAGTGGAGATGCTTAATGCGGAGATATTAGCTAGTCCTTGTCTCCTGCCGATCGCTTATTATGATTCCTCACCTCCATGTACCCCAACGCTGCCCCTCCCTCACCAAATCTGTAGTCAGGGAGGGTTCCTTAAGACAGTAAAGGTTCTTAAAGGAGTCCACGAGAATAATCCGGGATGTAACTCAGGATAGGTTTTGTTATATACAAACATAATGACTCCACCAGCAGAATAGTGAGTGCAGCTCTGGAGTATAATACAGGAGGTAACTCAGGATCAGTAATGTAATGTATGTACACAGTGACTGCACCAGCAGAATAGTGAGTGCAGCTCTGGGGTATAATACAGGATGTAACTCAGGATCAGTAATGTAATGTATGTGCACAGTGACTGCACCAGCAGAATAGTGAGTGCAGCTCTGGAGTATAATACAGGATGTAACTCAGGATCAGTAATGTAATGTATGTACACAGTGACTCCACCAGCAGAATAGTGAGTGCAGCTCTGGAGTATAATACAGGATGTAACTCAGGATCAGTAATGTAATGTATGTACACAGTGACTGCACCAGCAGAATAGTGAGTGCAGCTCTGGGGTATAATACAGGAGGTAACTCAGGATCAGTAATGTAATGTATGTACACAGTGACTGCACCAGCAGAATAGTGAGTGCAGCTCTGGGGCATAATACAGAATGTAACTCAGGATCAGTAATGTATGTACACAGTGACTGCACCAGCAGAATAGTGAGTGCAGCTCTGGGGCATAATACAGAATGCAACTCAGGATCAGTAATGTATGTACACAGTGACTGCACCAGCAGAATAGTGAGTGCAGCTCTGGAGTATAATACAGAATATAACTCAGGATCAGTAATGTAATGTATGTACACAGTGACTGCACCAGCAGAATAGTGATTGCAGCTCTGGAGTATAATACTGGATGTAACTCAGGATCAGTAGTGTAATGTATGTACACAGTGACTGCACCAGCAGAATAGTGAGTGCAGCTCTGGGGCATAATACAGAATGTAACTCAGGATCAGTAATGTATGTACACAGTGACTGCACCAGCAGAATAGTGAGTGCAGCTCTGGAGTATAATACAGAATATAACTCAGGATCAGTAATGTAATGTATGTACACAGTGACTGCACCAGCAGAATAGTGATTGCAGCTCTGGAGTATAATACTGGATGTAACTCAGGATCAGTAGTGTAATGTATGTACACAGTGACTGCACCAGCAGAATAGTGAGTGCAGCTCTGGGGTATAATACAGGATGTAACTCAGGATCATTAATATATGTACACAGTGACTGCACCAGCAGAATAGTGAGTGCAGCTCTGAAGTATAATATTGGGAATAGGATAACTTATGATAATGACTAAAGCTTTTGTGTAAAGTGAATGTAAAGTCGTGTTTAGAGGTGGACATGCCCTTTAAGCTGTGGTGACCAGATCTTGTGACGAGCGTGGAATTACACATCTGGAGTCAGACATTGCCGTCTTGTACAGATTGCTTTCTTTTAGGCTGTTAGTCGGTGAGGACTTGAATTCAGTCTCTTGGACCAGAGTCGCCATTTGATTGTTAATCTGCCGCCCGTGTTTGTTTCCATCCATCCTTGGAATGCCAATGAAGACTTGAGCGACACGGTTCCTCCAAAATGACAGAGTAGGCAGCGTCCCCGGCGCTCACACCGTCAGTCTGCCGAGCGCGCTGCTGTCTGGAGAGTATTTATTGAGACTCTTGACAGACAGTAAAACACGCTGGGATTTGCATAGATCTGAGTGATTGTGAGACGTTCCCGGCTCCTGATTGGTTTCCGCCTCTCCATTCCTGCGCCATTTCCATCGTTGAAGAAGTCTTTTGTGCTGTGGGGACTCGGAGATGATTCTTGCGGTGACGCAGTGTAACATCCATTTATCATGTCAGAGCAAGTGAAAAAGCAATCCAGCTAAAAAGGGGGCTAATAAGGGGCACCTGGGAATCAGAGGTCCAAATTCACTGACTTGTCCAATATGAAGACTTATTCTGTTGCATTTACCCAAGTCTGTAACCAAACTACAAACATCCACTCATTTCTGTAGAAACAGCGCCTCCGTCATCTGTAGGTTGTTCCTGGTGTTGCAGCCTGAGGTGAGTGGGGTTTATCTGGCTGTTGTACTCATAGTTACTAGGGTGTCTGACTTTTTTCACCTTCCCATACTTTTTTTTTTATCCCTTACAAGTAAGACAAGAGGAAGTATGGGTGTGTATATATGAGGGAGGACGGGAGATCTTCCAGGCCCGAGTATGTATATACAAGAAGGGTTATATTCCAGGTCCTGGCATGTGTACATATGAGGGGATATTCCAGTGCCTGGTGTGTACATAGACTATTCATGTATGGAGATAAGTGTGTGACCCGTCCACCTCTAGGAACTTTTCTAAGCTCCCATCCTACATCCAGACATTACGATGTAGTCGCCCTCAGCGGATATAACGGCCCAGCTCTTCTGGGAAGATTTTCGTCAAGATTTTGGAGGCCTCAGTGGGAATTTTTGCCCCTTCATTCAGAAGATCATTTGTGAGGTCAGACCCTGATGTTGGGGGGAGGTCAGGCTCACAGTCTCTATTATAGGATGGGGCTGAGGTCCGGGCTCTCGTGTTCTTCCCCTTCATCTCTGTATGGAGCTTGTACACTGGGCAGTCAATGGGGGGCAGAGAAGGGTCTTCCCCAAACTGTTCCCACAAATCTGGAGCTACAATTGTCCACAATGTTTTGTGCTGAATATGAAGATTTCCCATCACCGGAGCTGAGGGTCCTAGGCCGCCCCCTGATAACAGCCTATAGCATTATCCTCCTTCTCCACCATCTGTACAGGGGGCACAATTCACTCAGGGGGGAATGTCCTCCTGGATTCACCAAACCCAGACTCCTCCATCAGACGCAGATAGAGAAGTGCGATCCGTCACTGCACAGAACACGTCTCCTCCAGAGTCCAGTGGTGGCGGCTTTAGAACTTTCCATCCAACGCTCTGCATTGTGCTTGGTGATGTACGGCTGCATCCAGCTTCTCGACCGTGAATATCTTGTTGGGAGCGCAGTGTTTCTGCTGATACCAAAAGGAAAAGGTCTGGACTCTGCAGTTATGGGGTCAGCAGAGCGTTGGTGACCTCTGCCCTCTGCTCCTCAGCACTTGGCCCCCCGCTCTGCAATGTTACGTGGTCTCCATTTCATGGTTGAGTGGCTCTGGTTCCTTTCACTTCTCAATAATATCAGTCACAGGTGATGGAGGAAGATTCAGGAGGAAGAAATGTCATGGCCGGACAATGGTGCTGGATGGTATACACAGTGGGAGATGTGGCCAGATTTTTACATGGGGGCTATGAGGCCAGACGTTATACATGGGCGATGGGGCCGGGTGTTATACGTTGGGGTGGGGGGCCTGATGAGAACCCGGTATTCATTGATTAGTCGTTCGCCCCAGTCCTTTCCTCCATGCAGTGAACATGGGGGTGATATATCCAGTCCCGGATGATGTGACTCCCGCCGGCCATTCCAGTTACTTAGGAACCAAAACAAACTTGTGAATCCTAAACACAATGGCGGAAACACTTTTTTAGAATCCTGCCAAGTCCGTCCAGAGGAGTCTGCCCAGGAAGCCAGAGCATAAACCGCAGCCACTCCGGCCAGAAAATTAACCTTTTCCTTGTGACTAATATATCATCGGGATCTACGACAACCTGTCTGTGTCACCTTTTCTTAAAGGGGAACTCCACTATTATAAGGAGGCGTTCTACCATTCTCCCCGTGTTCTGCGTGCTTTCCTTTAAACTGCACAATCTTTATACCTGGACAGTGAAAACTTGTGCAGAACTAATATTTTTCACTTTATTACAGTTGTTTTTAATTTAGACATATACCATCCTGATAGTTTGTTACAATGTTTCGGTGCAGGCCGGGGCCTGATCACATCAGCTCTTATTTTTGTGCAGACTGCCAGGAAAGCTCCTGTCCTATACACCAAGCGAATCTATAGGGCTCAAAACGGAGACCAAAGGAGCGTTCTTCTGCCCCTCAGACTCTGGATTGTCTGTATGCAGATGTAACAGACCCTCTGCAGTGAGGAGTATAAGACCTGAGCGACTTATCGCCAGTCACCAACCCCAAGCTGAGATCTTAGAACTGGCAAATAATTGAGCACTCTGTACGTTGTTGCAGAACTTTCCATTCTCTGGTGGGTCACAGATGTTGAGTGTTGGCACAGAATTCAGGCCGGTGCCCGCCTGGGCTGCTGTGTTAGCCCCTTTTCTCATTCCCTGTCTGATCTGGGACATTTCCATGAAGCGCACACGTGCCTTGTAGAATGAATTCCCGCGTCTCCGCTCTGCATGTGGCTGGGCGTGCGGCTCTCCAGGTGTTTCCTGTTTTGCATACTTTCGGGATGATGGGGGCCCTGGGACCCTTGAACTTTGTTTTGCGACCTTTACAGCTGAGATTAAAAGACCGAGTTGACATGAAGCCTTGGAGGGGGGAGATCGCTTTTTTTTCTGAACATTTTCTTATCGAGCACTAGTGATGAGTGAATGTGCTCGGATAAGGTGTTATCTGAGCATGCTCGGATGGTAACAGCGCGTCTTCAGCGCACTCTAAAATATATTCGAGTCCCCGTGGCTGCACGTCTCGAGGCTGTTCGACAGACGTAACACATGCCGGGATTGTGTAACAAGCAGGCAGTCTCCGCGTGTGTTGTGGCTGCCACAAGACATGTAGCCACGGGGACTCGAACATTTTTTTTGAACACGCTGAAGACACGCTGTTAGTACAGGAGCATGCTTAGATAACGCTTTATACAAGCACGTTCGCTCATCACCATCGAGCACTATTGCTTTTATCTGCTTCTTGGTAAATTGGATGACTGGTTGGTACCAAGATTTCCTGCACTTCTAGATTAGGTGAGATTGGGAGTTGTAGCTAGATCTACCCTGGCATTTTTGGGAAAGCCGTATGACGGAGTCATGTAAGTTGTCGCTCCATTATTTATTTTTTTCACATGGGTCTGATTAAGCATTGGCGGCCGGAGCCTGTCATGTCTCTGGCACTCGATACCTTTTTCATATCTCAATCAGCCGTCTGGCCGTGATCACATTATTCTTCACAGTCGCACATGCAGCTTGTTCCTTCCCCGTGCCAGGGCCACAGATGCTGCGGCGGCTCAGGTGCGGAGGCTTGTGCTGTGTCAGTGGATCCTGTCTGGTCCCCAGGTAGCTGCTCCATCTTCTTACCCGTCCTCCCCGCAGGCACTGGTGCAGATTCCTGGCACATTCTCCTCTCAGCTTTTACACTGTATTGCCCTGTTGCGACCAACATAAGAAATGCCATCCTGTCTATTCTTTGCCTCAATCCATCGTCTTCTGCCTGATAACTCGTTACAATGTGTCAGTGCAGGTAGACTGGATCATTCCGACTGCAGGTCAAAGGGATTGTCTAGATTTGATACAATTATAATAAACCCTTCGCTTTAGGGATTTTCCACCTTAAAAAAGTTGACATTGACAGACAGAAGGCAGAGTCCGTGAAATAGATGATGTGTAGAAGCCTAACGTATATTTGATAGCTGCAACATATTTAAATAGTATCGCCCCACACTTTTGCTGTTGGACCTCGATGCTGATCGGCACCACATTGTGCGTGATATCTACATCATACATACATGTATGGAGCGGGGTCACCTGCCCAATCTGCCCCATACCAATAGCTCCTGCCAGTGAACCAAGCTCTGATTGCAGTAGTATACCAAAATTTTAGAAAAAGGTGTCGCCCCCTTTAGACCACTGGATCCAAAATGCAGGAACCTGTTTTTTTTTTTGTTTTTTTTCTTTTATGCCCATGGCAAGACCTCAATTTGGATTTTTTTTTAACGTGTGTGTGTGTCTATATATATATATATATATATATATATATATATATATATATATATATATATATATATATATATTTATATATATATATATATATATATATATATATTCCCCTGCTTTAATATGCAGTAACTTAGTGGAAAACCTCATTTCTCCACAATAAAGGCTTCCTGGCACGCATAGGTATAGTAATAGCAGGACCCTGTAGAGGAATCTTTAACACCCCCTCTCCAGTGAAACAAACATTGACTTTTGGCTCTTAAAATCTGTTGCGAAACTACAGTTACCAGCATGCCCTGACAGCTGCAGGCTGTGGTTGTCAGGGCATGCTGGGAGTTGTAGTGACACACATCAGCGGTGACTGCAGTCTATGCAGCCAGACATAGGTGCACTTCTCTCTAGATGGCGCTGAGCTTTGCTCTTCATGGTGCCAGGTGGCAGTGCCAAGCTGTGCGCCTGTGACCCCGATCTGTCCCCCTGTAATGCTTTACCTTCCAGTCACGCTCTCTTCTGTTTATCACCTAACATGAGTTAATCAAGCAGCAGGAGCATAAATCCAATGGTTCTGTCACCCACTTAATATTACCCCGTGACGCCTCGGCCCTCCAGAGAGGGTCCCTCCGGTGCCATTTTGCAGCTTCTGAAAATTGCATTTTCTTTTGTTTGGTGTTCGCAATGAGCCAGATTTATGTTCCCGTCCATCGCGAAGAATATTAATGTGCCCACTCCTGCAAAATGAAGCCGGCATCCTGCTCAGACCCAAGTGACAAATGAATAGGGCCTGATCGAGAGCCGTCCAGGACCTGTGGGGGGCAAGTCGGGGGGCTGCCCGGTGTGTCATGAATATCATTAGCTGACAGGCTTCTATTAGTGGACATGAGCGGGTGACACTCTGCTTAATGGAGTCTTAAAGGGACAGTACACCTTGAATGAAGTATGGAAAAGCAAAGCAAATTCCAGCACTCACGTCTTCAGTATGTTCTGCAAAACGTTGCGAAGACATTTGATGTATAAATGAGATTTTGCCTGGAGGAATGGGACTTATACACTGATACACAGACAACGGTCTGCAGTAGGAGCTTCTCCCCTTTTCCCTTTCTGCAGTAGCAAAAAAAAACCATCTAGAGCATCAAGCAGGATATTTTCGATTTTCTCCATTTTTGTTTTTTGAGGATAACTGCAAAAATCAACATCCTTTTTAAGATCTTTGTGCACCATTCAACCCTATGCATGCGAAAATTATTGTGCTGTTGTCCCATGGTGGGCAATTAAAAGGTACGACTGTCGACTAACTGGAGGATCCTTCCTATAGATAATACGCAGAAGTGCCAAGAATTATTCGTAATGATCCATAATCAGGCCAATCATCAAAAAATCTATTAAAAAATAATGCGCAAAAATGTTTCAAAATCTCATAATGTGCAGTACCAGGAACTACCAGTGGGTGGTACAGTGGGGCATCCCGAGTTCAAACTTGTCTTTGTGGTCACGACTCTTTCGCCAATTTCTTAATTTTTTTTAAACAATTGCATTTTTTTATTGTAAAGGTCGATTATCATCCGACACTTGTCACATTTGATGTCTCTAGACCCTTTCTAAAATATCCTGCTCCTGGGACCCCCTCCCCTGCTGCAGATCTCATGGTTATTTGCCTGTAGGCCTCTCTGCATCATAACATGTTATTATCTGCTCCTGCGGCGGAGCCTGCCCCTGTACTTAGCCCTCGACACTCCTGTCTCCGGGGCTCCCGGCGCTCTCTGTTGACCTCGTCCCGGATGGGTTGACCATGTAATAAGGCTCTGTGAGTTGCATCAGGGTTTTTGTGCTGATTCTAAAGCCCCGGAGGGAAGCGCGCTGTTTTTGCTTGTCAGGTCCCTGAACACAGACGAGCAGACAGATCCGTCCTAGGGTAATTTAGTAGTCAGTGTTTTATACTCGCTCACGGTCTCATTTCCAATAGCCCAGCTGTTGCTGGGAGTAGTAGTTCTGCAACATCTACAGAGCCGGAGGTTGGATAATTTCTTTATATCCTCTGAATAGGCTGTATTTAATACATGGGGGCAATTCTCATGATGAACCCCCATTTTATTAGTGCAGCTGTGGCCTCGCACTAGTGCCCAGATGGTTCCAGATTATCCGGGGTGATCGCTGTCTATCCTTGTTCCTTTCGCCCTCCTCGTGGCTTTGCTCTCGTGCCAGGCGCGATGAGTGTGAAACGCGCAGAAATGCGCTGATCCCGTTCAAGATAATCTCTGACCATCTGCTCCCCCATCACTGCTTGCCGAACTTTGATTTCCAGACATAGGAGTAAGAGGAATTTTTTTTTGTTTATTTTTATATTTATTTTTGTCACGCTTCGCCTTCTGCTACCATTGTGCCGTTCTCATGCATAAAGGAAAAGCATCAAGTGCCGCACTAATGCCTTAGGTGTAAAAATTGGGTAAAGATATAAGAGAATAAATCTTAGATATTCAGTGTCAACTGCAGAGTAACATGAAAGAGAAAAAGTTACATTAAGTTACATTAAGAAATAGGAGCAGTGTTATGGCAGTTATATTATTGTATATAGGAGCAGTATTATAGCAGTTATATTCTTGTGCATATGGGCAGTATTATAGTAGTTATATTCTTGTACATAGGGAGCAGTATTATAGTAGTTATATTCTTGTACATACGGGCAGTATTATAGTAGTTATATTCTTGTACATAGGAGCAGTATTATAGCAGTTATATTCTTGTACATACGGGCAGTATTATAGTAGTTACAGTATATTCTTGGATATAGGAAACAGTATTATAGTAGTTATATTCTTGTATATAGGAGCAGTATTCTAGTAGTTATATTCTTGTACATAGGGGCAGTATTATAGTAGTTATATTCTTATACGTAGAGGCAGTATTATAGTAGTTATATTCTTGTACGTAGGGGCAGTATTATAGTAGTTATATTCTTGTACGTAGGGGCAGTATTATAGTAGTTATATTCTTGTACATAGGAGCAGTATTATAGTAGTTATATCCTTGTACACAGGGGCAGTATTATAGTAGTTATATTCTTGTACATAGGGGCAGTATTATAGTAGTTATGTTCTTGTACATAGGAGCAGTATTATAGTAGTTATATTCTTGTACATAGGGGGCAGTATCATAGTAGTTGTATTCTTGTACATAGGGGCAGTATTATAGTAGTTGTATTCTTGTACATAGGGGCAGTATTATAGTAGTTATATTATTGTACATAGGGGCAGTATTATAGTAGTTATATTCTTGTACATGGGGCAGTATTATAGTAGGATTTATTCTTGTACATAGCAGTATTATTGTAGTTATATTCTTGTACATAGGGGCAGTATTATAGTAGTTATATTCTTGTACATAGGGGGCAATATTATAGTAGTTATTCTTTTACATAGGAGGCAGCATTATAGTAGATATATTCTTGTACATGGGGGCAGTATTATAGTAGTTATATTCTTGTACATAGGGGCAGTATTATAGTAGTTATATTCTTGTACATAGGAGCAGTATTATAGTAGTTATATTCTTGTACATAGGGGGCAGTATTATAGTAGTTATGTTCTTGTACATAGGGGCAATATTATAGTAGTTATATTCTTGTACATAGGGGGCAGTATTATACTAGTTATATTCGTGTACATAGGGGCAGTATTATAGTAGTTATATTCTTGTACATGGGGCAGTATTATAGTAGGATATATTCTTGTACATAGGAGCAGTATTCTAGTAGTTACTGTATATTCTTGTACATAGGGGCAGTATTGTAGTAATTATGTTCTTGTACATAGGAGCAGTATTATAGTAGTTATATTCTTGTACACAGGAGCAGTATTATAGTAGTTATAATCTTGCACACAGGGGCAGTATTATAGTAGTTATATTCTTGTACATAGGGGCAGTATTATAGTAGTTATATTCTTGCACACAGTGGCAGTATTACAGTAGTTATTCTTGTACATAGGAGACAGTATTATAGTAGTTATATTCTTGTACAAGGGGCAGCATTATAGTAGATATATTCTTGTATATGGGGGCAGTATTATAGTAGTTATATTCTTGCACACAGTGGCAGTATTACAGTAGTTATTCTTGTACATAGGAGACAGTATTATAGTAGTTATATTCTTGTACATAGGGGCAGTATTATAGTAGGATATATTCTTGTACATAGCAGTATTCTAGTAGTTATATTCTTGTACATAGGGGCAGTATTATAGTAATTATATTCTTGTACATAAGAGCAGTATTATAGTAGTTAATACTGGAACATAGGAGGCAGTATTATAGTAGTTATAATCTTGCACACAGGGGCAGTATTATAGTAGTTATATTCTTGTACATAGGGGCAGTATTATAGTAGTTATATTCTTGTACATAGGGGGCAGTATTCTAGTAGTTATATTCTTGTACATAGGAGACAGTATTATCGTAGTTATATTCTTGTACATAGGGGGCAGTATTCTAGTAGTTATATTCTTGTACATAGGGGTAGTATTATAGTAATTATATTCTTGTACATAGGGGGCAGTATTATAGTAGTTATATTCTTGTACATGGGGGCAGTATTATAGTAGTTATATTCTTGTACTTGGGGGCAGTATTATAGTAGTTATATTCTTGTACATAGGGCAGTATTATAGTAGTTATATTCTTGTACATGGGGGCAGTATTATAGTAGTTATATTCTTGTACATGGGGGCAGTATTATAGTAGTTATATTCTTGTACATAGGGGCAGTATTATAGTAGTTATATTCTTGTACATGGGGGCAGTATTATAGTAGTTATATTCTTGTACATAGGGGCAGTATTATAGTAGTTGTTCTTGTACATAGGAGGCAGTATTATAGTAGATATATTCCTGTACATAGGGACAGTATTATAGTAGTTATATTCCTGTACATAGGGGCAGTATTATAGTAGTTATATTCTTGTACATAGGGGGCAGTATTATAGTAGTTATATTCTTGTACATGGGGGCAGTATCATAGTAGTTGTATTCTTGTACATAGGGGCAGTATTATAGTAGTTATATTCTTGTACATGGGGGCAGTATTATAGTAGTTATATTCTTGTACATAGGGGGCAGTATTATAGTAGTTATATTCTTGTACATGGGGGCAGTATTATAGTAGTTATATTCTTGTACATAGGGGCAGTATTATAGTAGTTATATTCTTGTACATGGGGGCAGTATTATAGTAGTTATATTCTTGTACATAGGGGCAGTATTATAGTAGTTGTTCTTGTACATAGGAGGCAGTATTATAGTAGATATATTCCTGTACATAGGGACAGTATTATAGTAGTTATATTCCTGTACATAGGGGCAGTATTATAGTAGTTATATTCTTGTACATAGGGGGCAGTATTATAGTAGTTATATTCTTGTACATAGGGGGCAGTATCATAGTAGTTGTATTCTTGTACATAGGGGCAGTATTATAGTAGTTGTATTCTTGTACATAGGGGCAGTATTATAGTAGTTATATTATTGTACATAGGGGCAGTATTATAGTAGATATATTCTTGTACATAGGGGCAGTATTATAGTAGTTATATTCTTGTACATAGGGGCAGTATCATAGTAGTTATATTCTTGTACATAGGAGCAGTATTATAGTAGTTATATTCCTGTACATAGGGGCAGTATTATCTACTATATAATTGTCTAAGGGTCACTTCCGTCTGTCTGTCCTTCTGTCTGTCTGTCTTTCTTTCTGTCACGGATACTCATTGGTCGCGGCCTCTGTCTGTCATGGAATCCAAGTCGCTGATTGGTCGTGGCAAAACGCCCACGACCATTGCCACGACCAATCAGCGACGCGCACAGTCCGAAAGAAAATGGCCGCTCCTTACTCCCCGCACTCAGTGCCCGGCGCCCGCATACTCCCCTCCTGTCACCGCTCACACAGGGTTAATGCCGGCGGTAATGGACCGCGTTATTCCGCGGGTAACGCACTCCGTAACCGCTGCTATTAACCCTGTGTGTCCCCAATTTTTTACTATTGATGCTGCCTATGCGGCATCAATAGTAAAAAAAATTTAATGTTAAAAATAATAGAAAAACAAAAAACCTGCTATACTCACCGTCCGTAGTCCGCCGAGCCGCTCGCGCTGGCCGCCATCTTCCGTTCCCGGCGATGCATTGCGAAATTACCCAGAAGACTTGGCGGTCGCAATGTACAGCGTGGGCTGCGCAATGTACAGCGTGGGCTGCGCAATGTACAGCGTGGGCTGCGCAATGTACAGCGTGGGCTGCGCAATGTACAGCGTGGGCTGCGCAATGTACTGCGTGGGCTGCGCTATACACTACGCATACATATTCTAGAATACCCGATGCGTTAGAATCGGGCCACCATCTAGTAGTTGTTATAGTCTTGTAAGAAATACTGAGAAGCATTTTCTGTGACTTGGAATCTAGTCTGAGTAAGAGTTGGACCTACATGTAACCATTGATGGCTGCTTCGTTTAGGTTTTCACTACTGTGAGGGTCACACAGGGATTGGCTGTTGGATTCTGCATATTGCAGCTCATGTTATGTTGCCGCAGTATTATTACTGGGTTATTAGCTAGATCATAGGATATCCTTCTTGTTTGCTGAATCAATACTATGGAGACCGCAGCTCATCCATTTAACCTGCTCTACTGTCATCATCATCGTCATCATCATTATTACTGCATCAAACTCGTCGTGAGTTGCTGAATTACTTCCTCCGAAAGAAGGATAAATACGGTATTTGGAATCGCCGAGAGCTTGTCACTAGATGCCGAGGGTTAAATGGTGGCTGCACCATTCAGATTTGTAGCCTTGGCTTTTTATCTTAGATGATCATTTATACAGATGAACTCTCCACTGAGGAGTATTGATGGAGCGATGCCAAAACCTTAAAGGCACTGAAGTCAACGGCATTGATGATCAGGAGAAGGCCCACGATGAGATTGCAGAAGAGTAAATGATAGATAACCCCTCTCCTGCCAGCATGCTCGACAGACTCCCAACAGCTGGCATCTGCCGGATGTGGTACAAATGACTCTAAGATGAACCATACGGGTATCCTGGCACATTATGTATGCGGTGGTTAGCACTTCTCATCTCTTCGTTAGATGTTGGATGGAGCATAAGCCACACTTTTCACTTCACTGAATGAACGCAGCGAGCCGGTGTACCTGTTTTGTTGGCATAAGATGTGGAGTTCTCCACCAAATCATTGACTTCAGATCATATTCGTGACGCTTGGAAACCCAGCAGTTGGTAGGAACTGCGTATTGTTGGGGGCTTTGGCCTGTTGGGACAATGGTCACCGGGCTTTATCTTGATACTTAAAACTTTTATTTTAACCTGTAGAACAACGACTATCCTTCACAAAATTACTTGTAAGGCAGATGACAATGCACCGACAACGAAGAGTCCCAACGATTGTTCACATGTGTGTGTGTATGTATGTGTGTATATATATATATATATATATATATATATATATATATATATATATATATATATATATATATATATATATATATATATATATATATATATATATATATACAGTGCCTACAAGTAGTATTCAACCCCCTGCAGATTTAGCAGGTTTAATAAGATGCAAATAAGTTAGAGCCTTCAAACTTCAAACAAGAGCAGGATTTATTAACAGATGCATAAATCTTACAAACCAAAAAGTTTTGTTGCTCAGTTAAATTTTTATAAATTTTAAACATAAAAGTGTGGGTCAATTATTATTCAACCCCTAGGTTTAATATTTTGTGGAATAACCTTTGTTTGCAATTTCAGCTAATAATCGTCTTTTCTAAGACCTCATCAGGCCGGCACAGGTCTCTGGAGTTATCTTGGCCCACTCCTCCATGCAGATCTTCTCCAAGTTATCTAGGTTCTTTGGGTGTCTCATGTGGACTTTAATCTTGAGCTCCTTTCACAAGTTTTTAATTGGGTTAAGGTCAGGAGACTGACTAGGCCACTGCAACACCTTGATTTTTTGCCTCTTGAACCAGGCCTTGGTTTTCTTGGCTGTGTGCTTTGGGTCGTTGTCTTGTTGGAAGATGAAATGACGACCCATCTTAAGATCCTTGATGGAGGAGCAGAGGTTCTTGGCCAAAATCTCCAGGTAGGCCGTGCTATCCATCTTCCCATGGATGCGGACCAGATGGCCAGGCCCCTTGGCTGAGAAACAGCCCCACAGCATGATGCTGCCACCACCATGCTTGACTGTAGGGATGGTATTCTTGGGGTCGTATGCAGTGCCATCCAGTCTCCAAACGTCACGTGTGTGGTTGGCACCAAAGATCTCGATCTTGGTCTCATCAGACCAGAGAACCTTGAACCAGTCAGTCTCAGAGTCCTCCAAGTGATCATGAGCAAACTGTAGACGAGCCTTGACATGACGCTTTGAAAGTAAAGGTACCTTACGGGCTCGTCTGGAACGGAGACCATTGCGGTGGAGTACGTTACTTATGGTATTGACTGAAACCAATGTCCCCACTGCCATGAGATCTTCCCGGAGCTCCTTCCTTGTTGTCCTTGGGTTAGCCTTGACTCTTTGGACAAGCCTGGCCTCGGCACGGGAGGAAACTTTCAAAGGTTGTCCAGGCCGTGGAAGGCTAACAGTAGTTCCATAAGCCTTCCACTTCCGGATGATGCTCCCAACAGTGGAGACAGGTACGCCCAACTCCTTGGAAAGGGTTTTGTACCCCTTGCCAGCCTTGTGACCCTCCACGATCTTGTCTCTGATGGCCTTGGAATGCTCCTTTGTCTTCCCCATGTTGACCATGTATGAGTGCTGTTCACAAGTTTGGGGAGGGTCTTAAATAGTCAGAAAAGGCTGGAAAAAGAGATAATTAATCCAAACATGTGAAGCTCATTGTTCTTTGTGCCTGAACTACTTCTTAATACTTTAGGGGAACCAAACAGAATTCTGGTGGGTTGAGGGGTTGAATAATAAATGACCCTCTGAAAAAACTTTTCCCAATTTAAAAAAAAATAAACAAAGAAATAACATTCTTTTTTGCTGCAGTGCATTTCACACTTCCAGGCTGATCTACAGTCCAAATGTCACAATGCCAAGTTAATTCCAAATGTGTAAACCTGCTAAATCTGCAGGGGGTTGAATACTACTTGTAGGCACTGTATATATATACACACATACAGTACAGACCAAAAGTTTGGACACACATTCTCATTTAAAGATTTTTCTGTATTTTCATGACTATGAAAATTGTAAATTCACTCTGAAGGCATCAAAACTATGAAGTAACACACGTGGAATTATATACTTAACAAAAAGTGTGAAACAACTGAAAATATGTCTTATATTCTAGGTTCTTCAAAGTAGCCACCTTTTGCTCTGATGACTGCTTTGCACACTCTTCTCATTCTTTTGATGAGCTTCCAGAGGTAGTCACCGGGAATGGTTTTCCAACAATCTTGAAGGAGTTCCCAGAGATGCTTGGCACTTGTTGGCCCTTTTGCCTTCACTCTGCGGTCCAGCTCACCCCAAACCATCTCGATTGGGTTCAGGTCTGGTGACTGTGGAGGCCAGGTCATCTGGTGTAGCACCCCATCACTCTCCTTCTTGGTCAAATAGCCCTTACACAGCCTGGAGGTGTGTTTGGGGTCATTGTCCTGTTGAAAAATAAATGATGGTCCAACTAAACGCAAACCGGATGGAATAGCATGCTGCTGCAAGATGCTGTGGTAGCCATGCTGGTTCAGTATGCCTTCAATTTTCAATAAATCCCCAACAGTGTCACCAGCAAAGCACCCCCACACCATCACACCTCCTCCTCCATGCTTCACGGTGGGAACCAGGCATGTAGAGTCCATCCGTTCACCTTTTCTGCGTCGCACAAAGACACGGTGGTTGGAACCAAAGGTCTCAAATTTGGACTCATCAGACCAAAGCACAGATTTCCACTGGTCTAATGTCCATTCTTTGTGTTCTTTAGCCCAAAGAAGTCTCTTCTGCTTGTTGCCTGTCCTTAGCAGTGGTTTCCTAGCAGCTATTTTACCATGAAGGCCTGCTGCACAAAGTCTCCCCTTAACAGTTGTTGTAGAGATGTGTCTGCTGCTAGAACTCTGTGTGGCAGTGACCTGGTCTCTAATCTGAGCTGCTGTTAACCTGTGATTTCTGAGGCTGGTGACTCGGATAAACTTATCCTCAGAAGCAGAGGTGACTCTTGGTCTTCCTTTCCTGGGGCGGT